>NW_022195389.1:19388-21203 GCF_008641045.1 Pistacia vera | reverse complement strand
ATCAATTATCAAATTGATGTAATTGTCAGCATATGAGGGTTGGCTTTTAGTATTGTTGGAATTTTCCCTGTTTTTCTCCGCTAAATTGATAATTATTAATAATAAGGCTTTGTGCGGTTCCACCAAGCAAAGGCAGCAGATCTAAATTACGCGTGGTCCGCTTCTGGTCCACCCATAGTCAACCTGTTCAATAAAGATGTTTCCGCTTAAACAATTATCACACGCCATCGTTTATTTTTTACTTTTTATTTAATAGTAAAAAATTTACGCGTAACTTAAATAATTTTTCAAAACCCTGTAACTGAGATTTAACGATTATTTTATTAACAATCAAAGATTATTTTATTAACAATCAAAGAAAGATTCGAACTTAAAATTATAATACACTCAAAAATATCAATTAATTATACATTTAAATAAATAAAAATTATGAATAAGTGTGCTTCACATTAGTTACTAGCAAGCTACGAATTCAGTAAAATTTATATTAAAAGTTTTGTTTTATTTATTTTAACATATTACAAAAATACTACAATTTGAAGGCATCCGATTCTAAATTCCTGAATTTTATAAACAGATAGATGTATTTATATGAATTATAATATTCTTATTAATTAACGTATTACAGCCCAACATGTAAATAAATACAAAGTATATATTTTAAATAATAATACCTGGAGTCTTGTACGATAAATAGTTTATTAAGATCGTATATTATACGCATAAAAAAACAAATAGAAAAGAAAAACGACAAAACAAAATGGATCATCCGACATGTAATAATATAACCTTAGAAATTTCTTCGCAACTGACTGGCTCTTTCAAGCTGTAATTCTCTCTTCAATATTAACCCTTTGATCATCACTTAGATTCACAATTTTAAGAATCAAACGTACAGAATCTGCTAAGAAGAAAAAGATCCCAAGTGAAACAACAAGTCTATCTTTAGTCTTTCACTTTATTAAATGAAATCTCTCCTCGATTTCTATGTATCCACAGCTCGTTTTCTGTTCTTCCTCGCAGTGGGTCTCAGTCCAAGTTTCTTAGCAAAAGCTTCAGTCTTTGTCTCATAGACTACCATTGTTTATTTTGTTTAACTCTCTCTTTTCCTTTACGTTCTTCATAAAACTCCAAACCTTCTAACTTATTTTATTGTTTTAAAACCTTTTTGTTAACAGAAACATTTAATGGAGTTGTGAGATCACCAAATCCAATACCCAGTTCTTTAAATCCTTCCATTTTTGTTAACATTTTATGAAAGTTTTGAGCTCTAAGCTTTTTTAATGCTTTCAAGTCTTTGAAACAATATAATGTCAGTTCAAGAAATGTCCCATGTTGATATAGAGCAAGGCGGTACTGAAAATGATGGCCACCACCGCCACTCAATCGCCGGAAGTGACGTCAGCGTGTGCTTCTCAGACGCCGAGGACGGTGGCTCATGCTACTCTCAGTTCTACTCAACGACAGCTGGGTCCTACGATGAGTACAGTTTTGCCTGCGTTTCCGATGCCGCCGTTTCGAGGAGGGTATCTTCAGTTTCTTCATCATCTGATTGTTCAGTGGAGATTGAAAGTCAAGGGGGTGAAGTTGAAATAAAAGTGCACATGGATAGTAGTAAAGTGGAGGGGGAGAAAGATTGTAGGATTTGCCATCTGGGTCTTGAGAGTAATAGCCATGAATCTGGGATTGCTATTCAATTGGGTTGTTCTTGCAAAGATGATTTAGCTGTTGCTCATAAACAGTGTGCTGAGGCCTGGTTCAAGATTAGAGGAAACAAGTGAGTTTTTAATGTTCATTTATTACTGGTCGAATCAA
>NW_022195389.1:6448-15676 GCF_008641045.1 Pistacia vera | reverse complement strand
ATACCTCTGCTTCTTTCTGGAGTGACATGAGAGCGGTGACAAGAGACTTTACATTTGGCCTCTCTCGAGCTTCATACTGCAGACAACGAGAAGCTAACCGCATTAATTCAGTTCCATCATCATTTGAACAATGGCCCTCCAAAGCTGAGTCCATTAACATTAGGAAATTCTTCCCACGAATCAAGTCAAGTGCCTGCAAACAACAAACAAATATTAAGTGACTAAACATGTAATAAATACTTAATAGTACTTTTAGTTTTACAATCACACCTTTTCTTTTGGCTAAAAAAATGCATACTCTCTAATTCTAAAAGGAATAATTATAGAAGAGGAAAAAGTTACATGGCTAGGGGGAATATGTTTGCCACTTAGAAGATCTAGTAACAAGGTGCCAAAGCTGTACACTACACTTTCTGGTGTCACTCTGCCTGCCAAAAGATGCACATATAGAAAATCAGCTTTAGCTTAAACTGGGACCGATGATATATAGATAATGAAGTAAGCAACCATATACAAATCTAATCTTTTCTCAAGGTCCTATGATAGACTTCTATGTTAAAAGTTTGTGTGACAATAAGTTTTAATTTTACATCTTTCTCCAGCATATCATTATCATTGCGTAAACCTATACCAAACCAACATCCTTCATTATTTGAAAGTTGGCCAGAAGTCTGTACAATATCAGCAACTATTTGAGATTTTATTAATAAAGTTTATTTTTATTTTTAGAAATTATCCTAGTCCTGTGTAGGTTTCCCAGAAAAAAAAGGGTTTCATTTATATAAATTATAAACTGATTTGACATTCTAAACCTTCATAATGGATAAGTAAAGAGGGATAAAAGCTAATGAATTTTCATTACAGTGGGACACAATGTTGCTAATACCATGTTATCATTCACAAAGAGCTAAAATCCTATCTACAATGACCTGTTACTTCCCGCCTATTCCATATCCCAATATGTTATTACCAAGAACAATATGTCTAGGTTGCTAAGTGACTGCTTCCTATCTGTGAGTAAATATCATATCAAGTAACATAAATCCAATTATTCCAGGAAACTGTGCATACCTGTTCTCAAGTACTCTGGAGGGGTGAAAGCCAAGTTTGTGCTGTAACTTCTGCCATCTCTGCTATTTTTCATGAGGCCAAAGCAAGAAAGCCGGGGGTTACCATCCTGCCAACCACCATTTTCAATATTATAAGAAAGACATTTTAATGGTATGATGAATAAACAGAAACTGCACAAAAACAACTTACCTTATCAAACAAAATCCTGTAGGCATTGAGATCATGGTACAGTGCCCTTCCTTTGCTGCCGCAATATTCCAGAGCTTGGGCCAAATACAGTGCCACCCTCAACCTCATAGCCCATTTCATGGGCTCGGTCTCCCCTGTATCAGTTTGACCATTAACAATCATAAAGGAACAAATTCTAATAGAGATGGACCAGGATACATGCTCATCATTATATGAGATTGTCTCACTCATAAATTAGTTATTCAGATTATAATTTCACCATAGTTTTCTTTTTAAACTAAAAATTGCACTAAATCATAACTCTTAATTAGCATTGTTAGGGTGATTAGACGGTATTTTTGTAGAAAGGTTTTAAGGTCTTCCAAGTAAAACCACTTTCTGTGAAAGCATTTAAAGTGCATTTTGATATGTGTTTCACAAAAGTGCTTTTTATTACTCAAAAAGTGCTTTCCCAAAAAGCATCTACCAAGCCAGTTCCCAAAAGTCCTTTAATTTATTTCAGCCAAACAATATAATCTAGATGTACAGGTGATTTTGATCCCCCAAACGCCCTACTAAATCGGTATATGAAATCAATGCCAATATTTACGTCCTATATCTTCTACAAAAAAAAAAAAAATTGCATAAATAATCTAGTTGATCAAGTCCCTAGAACTCCTACCTTAAAACAAAAATATAGATGCATTTCAAATGTATTTATTTTGCACAAGATTCAAATAAATTAAAATATGAAAAAACAAAAAGCAACTCACAGTGAAAGAGATGTTTTGCAAGAGTATCATTCGGCATAAACTCCGCAACCAGCAATCTCTCATCGCCTTCATAGCAACAACCAATCAGATTCGCCAATCTTTCGCTCCTTAAATTCCCCACCGACCTCGCCTCCTCCTACACCACATTTAAAGACTTCATTAACTTTAAACAGAAGAAGAAAAAACAATATATATATAAACTCCGTAACTAAAACATAATTAATAATCGGATTTAATTTACGCACGAGGAATTGGCGAGAATCGGGCCAGGCCAGCTTGTTGAACCGCTTAACGGCGATCCAACGGTCATTGTCCAGCTTTCCTTTGTACACAACGTTAGGAGCCTTTTCACCGTGTTCCGATATTATGTTATCGGGAGAAAAACCAGCCGTGGCGGCTTTCAGTTGCTCCAAACTGAAGTCAGTGAAACTCGGCCATGAGTTGCCGTTATTATCTGCAATAAAATTACATAAACACTTACGTCCTAGTTCCTACATCAAAATTTACAAAAAATGCCACACATAGAGAGTAAAAAGTACCGAGATCGGAAGATTCAAGCACTCCGTGCTTGAGGTGAGAATGGAACCAACAGAGAGAGAACTTAGAGCAGCGAGCTCCCATTGGATACCGATCAGACGGTATGTAGGAGCAGGGAGTAAAAAATGATCAGACGGTGTACATTGCAACTGAAGTGAAACTGAAAACAACTGTGCGTTTTCGCTTAAATAAAACGAAGTTGCAATTTTTGGCAGAGAGAATGAGAAGAGAAGAATTGTGAATCCAAGTTTTTATTTAATTTTTTAACTACTACTGTTTCTCAACTTACTAATACTATAATAAGTGTGTATGAATCAGAATTACAATGTGAATATTTTTTAATTTAATTAATTTATCTCATTATCCATGTGTCTTTCCCACGCTTCATGTGTGTCTTTTTGGCTTCACCTTTTTTCTTCTTTCTGCAATATCAATCATTCTCTGTTTCTATTTTATTTTAATTATTTAATAAATTTTGGCGGATAAATCAGGCGGCGCGTGAGGGTGGAATCAACGGTCATATTGTGTAAAGTCAAAGTAAAATAAATAAGTCGAATCAAATCAAATCAGATGGCGTAATTAGATTGGGTAATTGATGGATTAAGAATGTGTTAATGAAATGAAACTTTGAGAATTAATTAGTCTAGTCTTTGTCTGTGCGTTAAGTCCTTTTCATCCGATTATAGTAACACCGTTTACTGGGATTTATTTTCTCCTAAACTATTTTTATTAATTTTTTCCTACAAATACAACATTATAACTTATAATTGATTAGATAAAACTCATTATTGAATAGGTAAGACTCATTATAAATTGATTAATTACAAACTGTCAAATTACATTAAAAAGATAAAATTAATGAAAATGGTTTCTTAACGTAATATTACCTTTATTTTTTGTGTCATGGTATTTATTATCATATTATAAAGTCGTATTCTTCTTAGCTTGTATGATTATTATAACAACTGGAAAGCATATGGTATAATATTAATAAGTATACAGTATACACAGCGAATTAGGCCCAGTTGTTAGACTATTTGATTGATTTTTTGAAAAATTCAAACTCATAATACAATGGGGTTTGGTTTAGTTGAAGCTGACAGTGTCTGTCTTATGTATTGTAGATTTCAACTTGACTAGTGATTTATTTTGGTGAGTTTCAATTTATGAGTGACTCCGGCCATCTCCGACCGAACGCCATTTTGGTGTAAGGTATGGAAAATATGCTCCAACCTAACACTAAAAACTATACTAAATTAGTGTAAGTAAACAATGTCACGCCAAATTTGATGTAATACTGTTCATCCACACCAATGCTATTCAGCTATTAAGAAATATATTTTATTTTCTTATTTTTGTTACTTGTATTATGTTTATTTGATTATTATTTATACTAATATTTATAATAATAAATTCATAATAATTATATAATTCAAAAAATGATAAAAAATTAAAAACAAAACTTTATTCAATGCAAATATTAAACTATAATAATTCAAAATAAAAATTAACACTAAAATTAAAAAAATACAAAATAAATTAAAATAACAATTCAGTATTCCGGTAGATTAGTTCTGAATCCTCTAAGATCATCAAAATACTGGAAAGAATTAGAGCTATTTTAAGATCTTTAACCTTGTTGTTGAGCTCTTTTTTGCATAAATTTTGATTGTTCATTTTGAAAAAACTCACACAAGCTTGGATCAGTTATGAAATTTAAATTATTGAATAAAATTTTATTATATTCTCGATATTCTGCTAAAGCCAATTTTTTCATTTGGATTTCATAATTTTGTACCCTAATTGAGTTGCCCTGATTGAAAATAGCAACAAGCGGTCGATTTTCTTCTTTTGAATAGTTTCAATTTGGTTTGAACTTCATCATTTTCCCTTTTTAATTTTGCTTTCTTCACTCCAATGGGTCGTTGAGCTTAACTACCCCCAATATATTCATCATTTATGTTTAAAGAATATGACGACATGTCACAAAACACCGATTAGGGAGATTTTGAAGTGGAAGTCTATGATTCTTGTGATAATAAAAATATCATTCCCAATATTTAATTAATATATACAAAAATAATTAGTAAAATAGATTAATTGTTGATTATTAATAGAAAGAAAAAGAAAAAAAAAAAGAATATTCTTTTTAATGTAATATTTGATGTAATATGTCGAATATGCAATAGTAAAATACACTAAAAATTACGCTAATTTAGTGTGTTTGTGGTGATGGAGATGGTCTCATGCATTGAAGCAAAGAACTCAACATTAGCGTGAAGGCTGCCATACTATATATCTTAACAGCAGAATCAGATGACATAAAACTCAGAAAATACATGTGATCACAGGTATTGATATGGACGACAGCCCAGAATATCACATGCAGAAACTTCGTTTTACTTTTTAATATTTTCACGTCTCCAGCATCACATATTTCGGAAATTATCCCCGTTCAGAGAATGTTACCAAATCAAATCAATCATCAATGCATTGATGATACAGAAGTCAAGTGAGCCATCAATCCCTAGTAAATATCTCTTAGAATCAAAATGCATTTACCAAAAGAATGCAAACAAGATTTTGAAGGTCATTAAGTGTACTGTTTCTTCACTGGGCATCTAAGATTTTAGGTAATGGAACAAATTTCTTTTTTCTTTCTTTCTGTTTTGGGGTTTTGGTACAAAATCAGTGCAAAAATTGTTGTGATAGTGCGCGACAAAATCATGCATAAATAACCCCATAAAACATCCCGATGATGCGCAAGGCAAAATTTGGGTGAGAAATAAGACATTGTTAGCAGGAAATGAAACTTGAAACAAGAGCTGATGTGGGTCCTTAAACATGTATAAACCGAAAGAGAAAACAAAGCCAAAACACTCGCAGTATTAAAAATGGAATGAACCCACATAATATTTGAGCTTAAGCATGCCTGATGAGATAATGAAACAAAGTCCATATCTGACAGTTGGTATAATTATTATAAACACCCAATTAGGAGTCAAGAGGACCCCTTTACAGAAAAAGGAAAAGGGAGAGTGGTGTTCGTTATAGAGACAAGAATTGCAGCATCAATGATGACAATATTGCAGCCCTCTCATCACTTAGCAGACATAACATGCTATTGTTTTTTTTTCCATCACCATTCTTTTATTTTGACTAACTTTAGTAGCATAAATTGCGCCACCACCGTTTTCTGGGTCATACATACATGTGGGGTATGCCACACTTGAATCAAACCGCCCAACGATTGCCTAAGGATGGGGCCTCTTTGCTATTAATTAAAGAGAAGAGCCCACATGGGCAACCGAAACCAACCTGGTTCCTCAAACAGACAGCCCATTACCTTCACATTCCTTACGGATAAACATCAAAGAATAAGATATAATACAACATAGGCAAAACTTACCCATATTATGAATTGATGATGCAGCACCAGTATTTCTTTTTCCAAATCCTATGAAAAATGAACACATCATTCAGATAAAGAAAGAAGAATTGATATCTGTCTGTTTTGCTTTGTTGGTCGTTGTGCGTTAAATCCACCTTGCCTAGATTCTAGATTCACGCCACATGCCCCAGGATGCGCTGTCAACAGGTTCTATGTCACTCGATTAATTAGAGGGCTATTTCACTTGTAAATTTATCAAAACATTATTTCATTAGTAAGCATCAACTTTTGCAGTTAGTCAGACTGTGTATCACCTCTTGAGAGGGTTACTTCATGTGCAAAATCGCCCCAGGTTGCATGTTGTTCTCTGAAAGGATTATTTCATCGCAACAATATATAAAAGAGCCACACACCCTAGAGAAGGGATATTTTTTCAATCTTTGAAACACTATTTTCTTGCTGTAAGAAACCGCCTCATTTGTACTTAGAACTGAGGTCACTTGTATTTGCAAAAAAAAACACAAAAAGAGCAGTAAAATAATAATGGACTAAATTACACCTTACATCTAAACCACTTAAAAATTTTCCTGTTTCTTGTATTTATTGTCTTTTTAGTATTAGTCCAACACTAAATGTCTAAATCTCCAGTTTACTACAAACCCTTGCGTAAATCTCCTCACAAGATTTGTGTACTTCTCGTTCTCGTTAGTGAAAAAAAGATCACATCAAAAGTGGTATTTATTGTAGTAACATGGACTTTTACAAGACTGCAGCTGAAATTGTTGGGACCAAATACAGTTTTAACAATCGAATTGAACCAACCAGTTTTCCAATAATTTCTACAACCATGGCATGTGGGCTGACACACACGCACTAAAAAGAATTGCTAAGAAATTATCATTTGCTTAAATGGTGAATGTTTGCCTTTAGGATGGAGGATTTTTAATGTGACAAAAGATGCAAGTGTTTGTGATCTGTACTTAAAATAAGAGGGGAAAGCCATGTGACATGAGCTGCAGTGTCAGTTTTATATTCAGACATTTCCTGTTCAAAATGGTGAAATTTCGCATATAAGAACAAAACGTAGACGAGGTGCGGGTATGGACAAGAGAAGCCTACATGAAGAGTACATGCATCAGTTGCGGAAAAGATAATCACGTGCCTTCTCATGCCACTGCATCTACATATATTTTTAATTCCCTTTCTAACCACTTTTGACTACAACGACCAAACTAAGGGCCCTAAACTAAAGAATCAAAAGGTTGAAATGCTTGTAGGCATCAGTCTCATTCCCAACAGCCTTTGGCTTTTGCAAGATGATTATATTGACCTTATAAATTTAATAGCAAGGGGAGTTTCAACAGCAACAGCAACAATACAAGAGGAAACTATCCCCATGGAGAACAATGGCAACACTAGAAATCTTACCATTCCATGATAAGATACATGCTGATGCTGATGTTGGACCAAAACTTAAGAGGAGAGTTGACTGCAAAATATACAAACCTATTACCCAAACTCCATTTTCTCTAAAATACAAATCAATTTTCTTTACCAGTCTCAGGCAAAGGAACTGATGACTCAAGCAACTAAACCTTTAATTCATGATTACAAGAATTCAATTAGTGGCCTTTGCGGCAGCCCCCACTGCAGTAGCTTTGGCAACTTCCATCATCTAAGCACCATTCATTGCACTATCAACATGGACTCCATTGCCATCTTCCATAATCTTGCCATTGACTTGTGTTCTCGGCCTCTGATGAAGATAATAAGCATTGTAAGTGTGCAAGTTTTAATAGTATTGAAGCACTACAGAGAATTAAAATAATTCTTATACCCAATCTGAGGGATCTGAATTTCCATTCAAGAGCTTGTGATTTTCCTCTTTAGTCCTACCATCCTTGTCTTTGGTGCTCACAGGCAGTAACAGAGGTGAACTTCCACTGTTACGATCAGGCAGTTCTGCAGCAACAAAAGAAATCATTGCTTTAGTTCAATGACGCAACCCCACCCCCATTCATTCCAAACAAGAAGGAAAGATGAACAATGTAGAGTATTTCCAAGTAAGAACATGCTTACCAGGCAATTTCTTGTCTATAAAGAACACCACTAAGTTAACAGTATACCTGCAAAACAATCATATGGTTCAACTAAAGTGAAAAACTGCACAGAAATAATGTAAAACCAATATGAAATAATTGTAACATTCATACCAGGCAACAACAACATCAACCGTGTAATGTTTGCGAGATGCTACAATCAAGAAGCTCTGAACAATAGCAAGCAACCAAGCAAACTGCTTTATAAACCTGCAATTTTGCAATTAAAAAAAAAAAAAAAAAAAAGCCCCATTACACATATGCAGTAAGATGCAAAAAAGTTTAGCCATAATAGAGTAAAATTCAACTTGAATCTAAAATCAACCCAGATCCAGCCCATTTATCATAGTGGAAAGTACTTCCCAGACAAAATCCACAGAGTTAAAGTAAGCTGATCCAAGCGATTCTTTTTACAGTTAGATACATGTTGAATGCATTCATAATTGCCACCAATTATTACGACAATGGATAAGCTATTCGGTAGTTCTACCAAAAAAGCCTCGAGTTCCATGGGAAAGAGTCACATTAAAAAATACTCTTAGAGATTTTGAGGGAGGGAAGTGGGAGAAACTAAATTTGATGAAATGAGTACAAGCCAGTACCTTCTAGTGCCATATTTCTGATATGTGAGCACAAAGACTAAAGTAAAGATCATGTGTGATGAAAAAATCAAATCACCACAACCATATACTACGCCCCGCGGAACTGCATATTTGACAAAGCAAATGGGCAAAAATCATTTAAACCAATGAACAAAAGGATTTGAATCAAACAAGAGTACATACAATTAATTAAGAGGACTTCGAGTACACTCTGAGGACGTGGCAACCTGGCAAGTTTAGAGCCCTGCAAATGCAGCAAGGGTTCATAAATGCATTATTCAACAGATCAAATTGATTAACTTTTCAAAGATAACTGCCAACCCTTCACCTAAAAAAAAAAAAAACATTTAATACTGTTTCAAAACTAAAGAAGTCTAATACCAAAGGCATACTACCATATAAAGTGCATAACAACATGACAGACATGTATCAAATAAAGACTTTACCTCACGGCAATGATAGTTTGGACCTGGAAGCTGGGTAGAATAGAATGTTATAATCCGGAGAATTTGAGAAACCTGCAATCAACAAGAAAGGAAGATATCAACTGTCAGAAAAACATACAGGAGCTGCTTCCACAAAAAAAT
>NW_022195389.1:0-1486 GCF_008641045.1 Pistacia vera | reverse complement strand
TAGAGTCACTGAATGCCTTCAACTTTTGCTCAAACAAATTTTGGTACTGCAACCCGAATTGTCAATATACAAGCACAACAAATATCTTGATTCCACGTGCATACTTCCGTAAGTATCTACCGTTTTATTTATTTATTTTTAAATCGGTAATAACTAATAAAGTAATAAGTCATCATTTACCATTTATATTATCTTAAATTTAAAGAAATATATATATTTTTTCAGTTATATCTTAGAATCATTTATTTTTTCGAATAATAAATTTTTATTTATTTGTGAATTAATTTTGTAAGAAGTAACGAAACCCATGTTATATTCTGACCAATTCGGTACCAAACCTATTACCCATAACGTGGCAACATATAACTTGTCTTTAAAGTTGGTCCAGTTATGAGGCTATTGCCTATCCTGCACTTCTGCTGAGTGCTGAGTAAGATCAAAGATTCCTCAATGAGGGTGTTTAGTCAGGAAATATTGGATTACTTTGAAGATTACTGGGAATCTTTAAGAAAATATGTTTGGTTAGTTAAAATAAATTGGTAAGTATGTTATATTAATATGTTTGATTGCAAGGAATAAATTGATGGATATGTTATTTAAATTACTAAATTGCATGTTTTTTAAATATTAATATAATATTATTTTTACTATTAATTTTTGAATAATTTTTTAACCCCCAACATTTCAGATTTAGCTAAAACACTCTCGCTTATATAAAACTTTAATTTATAACAAAATCACCCCATCACCCCAAGCCACTGTTCGCCATTGCCATCTGCCGCTAGAAGACGCTGAAATTCACCTGGATTCGCAGTGAGTAGCCCACTGTCACCAGGTGGCTCCGATATGGCTGTTTCTAGCCATATTGATGGTCGAAAACACCCCTGTCGGAGTAGATCTGGCCGACAATGGCAAGATCTATTCTAGCCATTTTCTGCCAGATCTACTCCGATAGGGGTGTTTTCGACCATCAATATGGTTAGAAACGGTCATATCGGATCCTCCCAATGGTAGTGGGATACTCACGGTGACTTCCGGCGATGGTTTGGTTGGCGGCTGGCAGTGGACTGCAATTTGTTTTTAATTCAAGGGTAATTTTATCTAAAAAGTTAATTAATTGGGGTGAAATAGTAAATGCTATATTCATGTAAATTAATTTAAAAAGAAGGGTATTATTATCCATAAATTTTATTAATAAAGGATTGAGTCGTAACAAAAATAAGAATACTTTGATAATCTTACAATACTTAAAAAGATAGAGGTTATCAAATTACCAACAATAACTACTATTGGTATTGAAAGATTATCAGAATCTTATATTACTTGACAACCAAACGTGGTAATCAAGTAATATAAGATTACATAACCCCCATAATCTCATATAACCCCCAATCAGACGCCCCCTATATGCAATACCAAATTACCAACTTCATAAGTTACATTCAATAATTTTCAAATTTTATAAATTTTTGATTTTGTTAGTGTT
>NW_022195388.1:0-56740 GCF_008641045.1 Pistacia vera | reverse complement strand
ATAATTTAAATCATGTACCTCAATGTTGGGTGTTACAGTATGCCTATTGCCTAGTACTAATGCCATCATTGTATACATGCCATAAAATTTGGGGTGTGCCTCATTGAGTTGTTGTCAATCATAATAGAGTAGCTCTAGTGTTCTCACTTCAGCTCAATCACAATATCTTTCACTAGCCGCAACATATTTTCTCCACTTATTTTTCTCTGTGTTTCGTCAAAGCCAGCTGAAGCTAAGATTCCCAAAAATCTAAAACCATTAGTCTTAGAACTACGATAACAAACTTAACTTAATCAACTATCTTTGCATAAAACAAAACTCGAAAAGCCACTAATGTTAACAAAATCACTTCCTATGTTCTTCTCTGCAAGTCTTTTCCATCAACAAAATTTCATCAAAGTAAAACATAAAGCAAAACTAGTAAGACCTAACATAAAAAGCTATCTTAAAATCAAAACCCCACATCATAAAATTCACACAGACATTTTTACAAACACCAAACACACATATAGCATTACAAGCCACAGACTTAAAAAAAAAAAAAAAAAAAAAAAAAAACACACACACACTTTACCTTGTTATTTTAATCTATATTAGATTAAATAACGCCTTGTTGTTATGTAAACATAGAATCTCTAACTTGATTGAAAAAAGAAACATGTTTATAGAGCTATTATTTTACAAGCAAAATTGTTAAAACAATTGAGGAGGATATCTGATGGATGAATCCAAATCATTACCTACTTTTAAGTCAAATTATCAAAGTTTAAAAGGGGTTTATATACTTTTACGCTTGATACAATCTTTGGTAAGAACTCACTGATCTGCAATAGTGGACTTGTGAGAGAGGAGATGTTGACGGCGATGGTGATGGTAATGATGTGAGACAGTGAGAGAGGAGAGTTGCGACGGTGAGAGAGAGGAGATGGCGAGTGGCGACTGTGAGAGAGAGGAGATGGCGACGGTCAGAGAGAGGAGAAAGGGCTGGGCTGGGTACGGATCCGAAAAAACAGGTCCAATACATTAGACTCGTATCCTATATTTTTTACTCGGGTATGGGTCGACCCGTGGGTCTGGACCTGTTTTGCCAGGTCTAATGCCTAGTACTAATGCCATCATTGTATACATGCCATAAAATTTGGGGTGTGCCTCATTGAGTTGTTGTCAGTCATGGCAAATGAAACGTGAAGAAAAAATTATTCAAATCATATGTAAAAAACATTTATTTAATTAAAAAAAACATAAAATTAGTTAATGTGTTTATAAATTATTATCGGGGTGAGTGAGGATGACTATGATTTTTACGGGTATAGACATCTCTACGCACCCTCATAACCATCCCTGATATAGTGGGAAGAAACTTCCCTATGCCCCACCTCCAACCCAGCAATTTTGTATGGACTCCCCACCAATATGACCTAATTTTTCCAAATGCCTGATTTGTCAGGTTTTTTTACCATCCCTTTCGAAATCATTCCAAAGTGTTGCTTCCTCGTTAAGTGGACTCTCTCGAAAACCTGACTAAAAACAGGCTTTTTGCACCATTGCGAAGTGATGCTTCCTCAAGTGGACTATCGAATACCTGACTAAAAATAGGGAACAGGTATGAATCAATATAAATGCTTTCTTTGGAAATCATCGTAGCATGACATCATGTGCCATACATCAATATTGCTAATGTAAGTCCTGACCATGAAGTCTTCCATGACGAAATTACCACCACACTATCGCTATATGAAGCCCTTAGTAGTTCCTCAAAACACACACCGACACTCTTCACAACTGCTTCTTCAATATCCTCTTAATCAATGTCTTCTTTGCTTCTCATACTCTCTCTCTACTTCACTATAGCGAATGCTGCCATTTTCAATGTCATAAACAACTGCCCCTACACAGTTTGGGCAGCTGCCTCCCCGGGTGGAGGAAGAAGACTTCACCGTGGCCACTGTGGCCAAAATTGGCTCCTTAACGTGAACCCTGGCACAACAGTAGCCCGCATATGGGCTTAAACGGGTTGCCAATTTGACGCAGCTGGGCGTGGGCGTTGCCAGACTGGTGACTGTGGGGGGCTTCTCCAATGTCAAGGCTATGGTTCACCCCCAAACACCTTAGCTGAATACGCACTAAACCAGTACAACGACCTTGATTTCTTTGATATTTCTAATATTGATGGGTTTAATGTTCCAATAGAATTCAGCTCAGTGTCCGGAGGGTGCAACAGTGTGATCAAATATGTAGGGGATATTATTGAGCAATGTCCGACTGTGCTGAGGGTCCTTGGTGGATGTAATGGGGCATGTCCTGTTTTCAAGAGCGATCAATATTGTTGTAATTCTAGTAATTGTGGACCTACAAATTATTCCAGGTTTTTTAAGGATAGATGTCTGAATGCTTATAGTTACCCTAAAGATGATCCAACAAGCACATATACTTGTCGAGATGGTACTTATTGATCAAGCTGATATTATGCTAGAAACTGCATGTAAGATGTCAACTTTTGGAATCTGATGCTGCAAGGTTGCAACAAAGTTTAAATTGATGCTTTAGTGCTTTTGGTTCTACTGTAATTCTTTGGAGTTGAATCTTTTAATCAATGTAATGTTAATTTAGGTGAATTCAGCTGTAAATCAACTGGTTAGGTGTTTTGTAATGTGATGTGTCTGTAGTAGTTAGCAAAGTATGGCTGATTTATTTTGATTGTAAGCCTGCTGCAAAGTAGGTGTAACAACAGTGCAAACCATGTATATTATTTGCATTATTGTTCAATGGAGATACACAATTCCCGTATTCAGTTTTTTTATTGTGTGCCAACTTCTTAG
Source organism: Pistacia vera (assembly GCF_008641045.1). Lineage (NCBI taxonomy): Eukaryota > Viridiplantae > Streptophyta > Magnoliopsida > Sapindales > Anacardiaceae > Pistacia > Pistacia vera. The sequence goes on along the minus strand of NW_022195388.1, from coordinate 53,921 downwards.
CAGTGCTTTTCCTTAGGATTCTCTAGCCTCTAAAACCATCATTTCGTATCAGAGCCACCGTGAGTTTCCAGACCAAAACCTCAACTCTTCAAACACAGCTCTACTCCCTTAAGATCTTCTTAATGGCAATAAATCCAACACCTCTTTCTCCACCTATCTTCAATGGTGAGCAGTACCATGTTTGGACTGTCAAAATGAAGACCTACTTGAGAGGCCATTCCTTATGGCAATATGTGGAGGAAGAGAAACAAATCCCTCAACTTGGAGCAAACCCAACACTGAATCAGATTAGGATACATGAAGAAGAGGTAGCAAAGGCTCCAAGAGCACTCTCCTACATCCATTCTGCAGTAACCGACCAGGTTTTCTCCAAGGTAATGGCATGTGATACTCCTAAAGAAGCTTGAGATAAGCTCAAGGAGGAGTTTGGGGGAAGTAGTCAAACCAGAAACATACAGATCCTAAACTTGAGAAGAGAGTTTGAAATGCTCAAAATGCAAGAAACTAAAAATGTCAAGGAGTATGTGGATAGATTAATGAATGTGGTGAACAAGATTAAGCTACTTGGTGAAGAGTTGACTGATCAGAGGATTGTGGAGAAGGTTTTGTTTAGTCTACCCGAAAGATTTGAAGCAAAAATCTCCTCACTTGAAGATTCCAAAGACCTGTCCCAAATCAGCCTAGCTGAGCTTGTGCATTCCCTTCAAGCACAAGAACAAAGGAGGCTATTGAGGCAAGAAGATTTGGGTGAGGGAGCTATGTTTGCAAGCCAAAAAAAAAAGGGATTTCAAGGTGAAGGCAGGAGGTATGCTAGAGAGAAGAAGGGAAAAGAAAAGGTGAACAATCAAGGACGAAAGAATGCAGGTGCAAGAACTTTTGCTCCCTTTCCACACTGCAAGAAAAAGAACCACTCTGAAAACAGATGCTAGTTCAGGCCTAGGATACAATGCAGGTCTTGTAAACAATTTGGAGACATTGAAAGAGTGTGTAAGAACAAGGGGAATCAGCAGGACCAGCAAGCTCAAGTAGTGGAAAGTTCCCAACAGACACAAGAGAGTACAGAGCAACTGTTTGTGGTCTCAGAATGAATGGTTGCAAGCAGCCCTGACGTGTGGTTGATTGACAGTGGCTGCACTAACCATATGACCCCAAATGCCAGCAATTTCGTGAATCTAGATGAGGGCTATCAATTCAAGGTGAAGGTGGGAAATAGTGAGCTGCTGGATGTGAAAGGCAAAGGTGAAATAGTTGTCCAAACCAAAACAGGTATTAAACTCATAGCTAATGTTTTGTTTGTGCCTAAAATCAGTTTGAGCCTACTTAGTGTAGGACAAATGTTAGAGAAAAATTATTCTCTGCATTTCAAGGACTTCACTTGTGTTATTTTAGAAAGTGATGGGACTGAATTGATGAAGGTTGGGATGCAGGGAAAAAGCTTCCCTATAGAATGGGGAAAACTTGTCTTTCAAAACCACTCAGCTAGGATAGATGACTTAGAGTTGTGGCATAGGAGATTTGGACATTTTCATTATCATGCCGTCAAGGAACTCAAACACAAAAACCTTGTCCATAACCTATCCGAAATTGACCAAGGTGAAGGATTGGGCAAAACCTATCAAATTGGCAAGCTCAGCAGGCCCCCATTCCCTGCAAATAAAGCTTGGAGAGCAAGTGAAAGGCTCCAGCTTGTGCACACTGATGTGTGTGGTCCAATGCATCAAAATTTTCTAAGTGGAAGTAGATATTTCATCCTTTTCATAGATGATTTTTCCAGATGACATGGGTGCATTTTTTTAACCAAAAGAGTGAGGTAGCTGCTGTATTCAAAAGGTTCAAGCTGTTGGTTAAAAACCAAACAAGTTTGACACTCAAAACATTTAGAAGTGACAATGGTGGAGAGTATACTTCCTATGAGTTTGAAGAAGCATGCAAAGGGGTTGGAATATGGCATCAGTTCCGCAGTCTTATAGTGATGGAGATGGCAAGGTGCATGATGATTGAGACAAATTTGCCAAAAATTTTCTGGGCAGAAGCTGTCAACACTAGGATCTATCTCCTTAATTGGTTACCAACCAAAGCTCTAGACAACAAGACTTCTTTTGAAGCCTGGTATGGTGTCAAGCCAAATGTGGATCACTTGAAGGTATTTGGAACTGTGTGCTATGTTTTTGTTCCAGCAAACAAAAAGACCAAATTGGATGAGAAGGCTAAAGTAGGCATCATGATTGGATATAGCAGCCTAAGACCTACCGAATTTACAATCCAAGCACCAAAAGGATTGTGATTAGTAGGGATATCAAGGTTGATGAAGGAGCTACATGGAATTGGGAAAAAAGGCAAGTTGAGAGAAGGACCAGCATCCAACATGACACATATCCAGAAAATCAGAATGCAAAATTGAATCCAGAAGAAGTGGATGAAATACCAGTCTGGGGTACCAGGTCTCTATATGACATAGATGAGAGATGTAATGTGGCTGAATTGGAGCCTACAAGCTATGCTGAAGCTGCAAAATCTGAGGCCTGGAAGGCTGCAATGCAGGAGGAGATGAATGTGATTAAGAAAAATCAAACTTGGGAGCTGGTTGATAGGCCACTGGACAGGAAAGTAATACAAGTCAAATGGATATTTAAAAGGAAGTTGAATCCTGATGGATCAGTGAACAAACTCAAAGCAAGGCTTGTTGTTAAAGGCTTTGCATAGCAATTTGGGGTTGATTTTTTAGAAACCTTTGCACCTGTGGCAAGACATGACACCATTCAGCTTCTCCTTGTAGTGGCAGCTCAATTCAGTTGGAAAATCTTCCAACTTGATGTAAAGTCTGCATTCCTAAATGGATGGCTTGATGAGGAAATCTACATTGAGCAACCGAAGGGGTATGAAGTTAAGGGAAAGGAGGAGAAGGTTTATCTACTCAAGAAGGCCTTGTATGGTCTCAAACAGGCCCCTAGAGCCTGGCATAGCAGAATTAATGACTATTTGTGTAAGCTAGGATATGTTAGAAGTCCAAATGAGCACACCCTTTATGTAAGGGAACAAAATGGTGAGGTGATGATAGTCTCTCTTTATGTTGACGACCTCCTGGTGACTGGAAGCAAGCTTGATCAGTTGGAAGAATTCAAAAGGGCAATGGAGATGGAATTTGATATGACTGATTTGGGTGAAATGAGCTACTTTCTTGGCATGGAAATATACCAAAGCTTAAATCGTATATTTGTGTGTCAAAAGAAGTATGCAAATGAAGTGCTAATGAAGTTCAATATGGAAAATTGTAAATCAGTTGATATTCCTCCAATTCCTAGCCAAAGGCTGAGCAAGGAAGATGGTGCCAAGAGGGTGGATGAAGGTATCTATAGAAGTTTGATAGGATGCTTGCTGTACTTGACAGCAACCAGGCCTGATCTAATGTACACCACCAGCCTCCTATCCAGATTTATGAGCAAGCCAAGTGAGATACATTACAAGGTTGCAAAGAGGGTGTTATGGTACATCAAGGGCACTACTGAGTTAGGAATCTGGTTTAGAAGAGCTGAAAAATTAAGCTTAATTGGCTATTCAGACTGTGACTGGGCAAGCTCAGTTGATGACATGAGAAACACTTCTGCATATGTCTTCTTTGTCAATCATGGTGCCTTCAGTTGGCTTTCCAAAAAACAAGACACAGTAGCTCAATCTACTGTTGAGGCAGAATACATTTCTGCCACAACTGTTACAAACCAGGCAGTCTGGTTGAGAAAGATTTTGGGAGACTTAAGGCTAAACCAAGGTGAGCCTACTACCATTTATTGTGATAACATTTCAGCTATTGCAATAGCTAAGAATCCTATTCTCCATGGTCGAACTAAACACATTAAGATTAAATACCATGTTGTGAGAGAGGCTAAGCAAAACAGAGAAATCAGTTTGGTTCATTGCTTGGCAGAGAGCCAAGTTGCTGATATTATGACCAAGGGATTGAATAAGTCCAAGTTTGAAGAATTCAGACTCAAACTTGGAGTTTCCAGCATAAATATCAAGGAGTGTTGATCAAGCTGATATTATGTTGGAAACTGCATGTAGGATGTCAACTTTTGGAATCTGATGCTGCAAGGTTGCGGCAAAGTTTAAATTTCTACTGTAGTGTTTTTGGTTCTGCTGTAATTCTTTGTAGCTGAATCTTTTAATCAATGTAATGTTAATTTAGGTGAATTCAGCTGTAAATCAGCTGGTTAGGTGTTTTGTAATGTGATGTGTCTGTAGTAGTTAGCAAAGTATGGCTGATTTATTTTGATTGTAAGCCTACTGCAGAGTAGGTGTAACAGCAATGCAAACCATGTATATTATTTGCATTATTGTTCAATGAAGATACACAATTCCCGTATTCAGTTTTTTTATTGTGTGCCAACTTCTTAGCAGTGCTTTTCCTTAGGATTCTCCAGCCTCTAAAACCATCAGTACTAACTATAAGGTTGTGTTCTGTCCTTGAAGTACCACTCTACAGCATGCATCTATGTAACTAATTAAATAAGAGCTAAATGCTAGCTTTGCAAACACATGTATTGTGACAATAAAACTTCCAACAAGAAGTTTATCAGCTTCTTTTTAATTTTACTGTTCCGAGTTGTTTTTAAAAGGTCATGAGATTAATTAACCAACAAGTTTGATGCCTATGCCTATGTATGTACGTTAATTACATCTAATGATCGGTAATATGAATTATGCATTAAAATGATATGGGAATTAATATCATTTGAAAAGCCAACTTGTAATTTTACCTGGATTTCATCAAAATATCTAATTACTTGTCAATTTTAGAATATGTGAACAAGCTAGTGTCTTAATCTAATACTCGTATATATCTTTATCTTAATCCTCCACTACCATTTTACCCAAAAAAAAAATCCTCCACTACTATGTAAAGGTAAATTAATTGCTTGACTTATTTTAAGTCAAGCCACATAGCAAATTTTTCCACAAGAACTTTAAAGATGCACTTTTATCCTCCAAGCCCTCAGCATCATCGCTACACTATTCATAAAAGTAAATAAATAATAAAGCAGAGATGAAGTTAACTACCATTCTGGGTACCACCACAAGACGCGAACCAATAAGATTTACACTCTTTGGATTGAGCTTCTTGAACTCTATATATTGTCTTGCATCTTAATTTTGATTAATTCTTGGGCAACGCACCCACTGGAGGCCAGAGACTTGAGTGTGAACAAAATTGCCTCCTCGATGTGAATACAACTGCCTGCATCTGCAATTACTTGTTAATTTGATGAAGCCGATTGTGGCAATTGTGTAGACTAGTGAACTACAAGAAACTTTTGTGTTAGTTATTAGTTCGAGAATTTTATCTCCTAGCTCAACTTTTAAAAACAAAGTATTACCAGATAAAAAGGCTAAAAATCGAAGAACAATAGAGTGAATGAGAACAAAATGAACACTCAATATTTCCATTAAGACGCGGCAAATATATACAAAACTAGGACATAATCCAATAGCTATAATCCTAGGACATAATTTAATGGTTATAAGCGCAAAAAATTCTTTAATGATCAAGCTAAATCTCCAACTCATAAGTTATGCGATAACAGAATTTGTCCTCTTCTATGAGTTGTAGATCCTGAATAATAGGTGTCAAGACATAGGACCCAGGTTGTGTTATAGGGACATATTACAAGACACGTCAACTCTGTTTGAATGTTTGAGTCAGCTGATCATCTCTGGATGGCTTCTTCTATTTTCTTCAACATTTAGATCCTCTTTGCATTGACAACATGTTCTCATTAGTGAATTCTTAATTAGATTCTATCTTAGTACTACTAATTATAAATTCCTAGTATTAAATCCGAAAGTAGAATAATTTATGCTCCTTATACACTAGTCTAAACACTCACTTTCTTTGTGAAGCTTTAAGATTAATTGACCTTTAATTACCATACATAATGTAAGCTTCCAAAGTCCAATAAATCTTGTGACATAGATGATGATGCAACCTGTGGAAATAATATAGAGATTGTTTAGGGATTGGGGAAGTACTCTGGGATTGACGTGTATTGTTGAGCCGTGTGGGAAGTTTTGTTGGGCTATGTCTGATGAGGACATCACCGAGTAGCCTGTTATCTTAAAGCCGACACAAGATCCTCTTCACATTCCGATGGGCCCGATTACGAGGAGTCGAGCTAAAAAGGTGCAACGTGCCATGTCAAGCGTAATTGAAGAACTTGAAGCCAAGGAAGCAATGCATGAAACCGAGTATGCCTTAGAGGGATCCAAAAAGATTGTTAACAAGGTTGAAGCCCAAGCCCAAGTCCAAGTTTGAGGAATTAAAGACCGATTCTTGCTAGCCCTAATCGGGTCCAAGTTGGCGTCCAAGCCTTTTTTCATGGGGCTTAATGCTTGTTATTTTATGTGAGCTATTTTAAGTTATTTTAAGACTTATTTTGGTGTAATGGGCTGCAACTATTTATTTACTAAAGCCCAAGTCTTTTATTATTTTTATTAGTTGGGTTTGGGTTAATTATTAGGGTTAAGACCTATTAACGAGCTATTAGTCTTATTTTGGGCTAATTAGTTAGTTATATATAGTTGTAAGGGTTAAAAATAATAAATATAAATAGTAAATTAAATTATAGATGAAATTGACAATAAATGTAGGGGTTAAAAGGTAATTTTACAAAAAACTGGACTGTTGCCCAAGAGATGGTTGTCGTTGATGGTCAACGATGACCAAGAGTTGGCCATCGTTCTCTTGGTCGTCGTTGACCGTCAACGACGGCCAAATGTGCCCGTAGATCTAGCCGAAAAAGGCCAAATTGGCACACGAACGGCTAGATCCGATGGTCGTATGCCGTAACACCAGATTCTGGTGATGGTGGCCGGAATTTGGCAACTGTGGGTGGGTGGAGGTGTTTTTGTCATTTTATAAACTTTTTATATATTGGGGTGTTTAGTTAAATTAGCAAACCTAGGGGGTCTTTTTGTTAATTTTAAATTCTACCTTGTAATAATCACCTAACTCTATCTACCAATAATATTTCAAAAATACTACTGAAAATACTAAAACAAACACACCTAGTATAATCCACAGATTGTCAAATACCCCTAAACTTAAGGTATGCTCGTCCTCGAGCATCAAAAACAAAAACAACAAAACTAACGTAAGGAAAACTAACTTACACCAAAATGACAAAAGAGGAAAACCATGAAATAAAAGCAAGTTGCCTAGAATTTATTGACACAGCAAGTCTCAAAAAATTGTTGAAACAATATTATGGAAAATACTCAACACTCCAAGAAGTCACAATTGAGTGGAATATCTTTCTTCATCAGTCCCCTAAGTACGTAATCCCCACTTCTATCCACCTTCTGACTTCCCGAATTATTTTATGTAGAAATGTGAAATTTATCAAATGGTGGTAGACTCCATAAGCCTAAGTATCGAACTACTCTCTACTAATGTGGATTAGACATCACTGAGGATAAAAAGGTCTTTGTTATTGGCTTGTAACTTTAGGTTTGGGTGAGTGGCTTGAAAGAAGGGATAGGAAAAACAAGGCAAGAGAACTCAGTTTTCCTCATGCAAACACAAAGAGCAATATCGACAAAACCTTTTTTTTTTTTTTTTTCTCATTTTCCAACCAACTTCTACAATCTTTTTCACAACCCCCAAACTTATGTATTTCTTATTTTTGTGTTGAAAATGCATAAGGAAATTCAATTCATATTTCCATATTCCAATTCTCCTTCTTTAATTTTTTTTATTTCTTCTACATTAATTTTTTTTTTTTTTTTAACTCAATTGGGGTTACTTGCCCCTTTCTATTGCCCTTTCTTACAACCCCTAAACTTATGCTTTTAATCCATCACTTCTTCACACACCTCTTAAACTCTTTTATGTTATACACGAGGTCCAAAGTTCTCCTAAAGGGTATGATAAAGTGTTTAGGGTGACGGGTTTGGACATTTTTTGTTACACAAGAAGAATAAGGCAATAATATCAATAGGCTCAAACAAGTGACTAAGGACAATTCATTCATGGGTTGGCTAGAAAGGTTTAAACGTTCCAAAAAATTGCCTAAATCATTTCCTCAACAATGTCTAATCCTAGAATTTCGCCTCAAGCACCTCTAGAGTCTACCAACATTATCAAGACTTCACCTAACCACATAAAATGAATCTAAGCATGCCAAAAGAATGAAAATGGTGGTTGAACCTCTCAACAAACCTCTAGATCAATCTAGTCAACCAACCTAACTTGAAGCAATGCTTCGCATTTTCCAATAATAGTATCCCAATAATCAAAATCTCATCATAGACTTATGCAATTCATTTAGGCAACAACAACAACACAAACACACACACACACACACACACACACACACACACACACACACACACACACAAAAAAAAACATAGAAACACTTAAAACTAAATGAATTGATAATCTCAAACTAAAACAAACAAACAAACAAAACACACAAACAAGGTCAACACAAAAGTTTCTAAATTTTCCTACCCCCAAACTTAGAATGGCATTGTCCCCAATGTCACCTCATGCATATCATGGCATAGGAAAATAAGGACTAGAGGTGACGAAATACTCCCCTGATGGATCTATGAAGTCTGTGATGCGTGCAAAACCCTGGCATCCAGTCCTTGGTTTCTTGATTATCCAAATCTGTCAAACAAAGAAAACTTAAGGACCCTAAATGCGTTAGATAACTCCATCGTAGATTACAAAAAAGTATCTCAACCTTGCAATGTTCAAACTAATCTAAACCTTAAAAAGAAAAGCGAAAAGAAATTTAAATCAGAAAAATAAACTCCAAGTTCTCGTTACAACCATAAATAAATAAAAACATAAACAAAAATGTGCCTCAGGATCAATCCTCTTCAGCTTCTTCTTCTCCCTCCTAATCTTCTTCCATGGCATCTTCAGGGTGTTTTTCATTGTGCTCATTCTAGTCCCGCCATTGGAATTGTGCCACATATAGCCCTAGAGATTGTAGACGTGCTGCTACATCTCGAACATCTTCTTCATTTGATCACCCATCCATGTTTGTTGCAGCTTAACTGTCTTCATCTCAGCTTAGAGTTACTGCAGTTGATCATTCACTGTAGGTTTGGATGTGGTTGTAGCTGCTCTCAGTCTTTAGACACTTACGCCTGCACTTGATGCTCTGCCACTCTGTCTTCCTTCTATCTTATGGTAGAATGTCGTGTCAAGCATAAGTGTTGGATGAATGGTCATTTTATCACTAAAGGATGGCACCCCTTCCCTTTTACAAATGTCTGTGATCAGATTCGAGAAGGCATAGTTCGGTCGACTGGGCTTTGCTACATGCTTGATGTAGTCGAAAATGATCTCCCTTACATTAATCTTCTTCTTTGTAGCGATGTAGCAGAGTGGAATTGCCTTCTCAAAGTTTAGTGAACTGAAATGTGTCTCAGCAATCAACCGTGCACAAATGAAGTATTGCTAGATCTGTGCTACAACCGTCAGATCGCTCCCATTCAATTTCCTTGTTCCTTTCTGAATAACATTCCAAGAAGCTTCTGGTTTGGCTATAACCCTGAGTATCTCATCCTAATTTGGATTGTTCTTGTAGATTATGTACTCATTACGCCCAACAGGACTCATCCCATAAAAATCATTGATGATCTGAGTATTAAATGGCACTTGTAAACCCCTAACATACACATGACCATCTTGACTTTCTGGGAGGTTTGCATAAAATTCCCTAACAAGTGGTTCTAAGGCTAGCTGCAGTGGTTCCTTCACAACAAGAGCCAATCTAAGTCCTGAGCCCAATCAGAAGCGTAAAGAGCATTTAATCCCCTCTCCGGAATGATTTTTCCATCATTCTTCTTGGCCTCAGCGTCATATCGCTCCCTAGCCCTATCATTCACAAACCGATTGTCCACTTGCTTCCCTTTTGTCGTTCTCTTAAAAGGCATTGTCTTTTTCTTCCCAATTGAACACTAATTCACAAACGCCCAAATTTAAACAATACTTCAACAATTTCCACAAACAAATTCAGCCCACAACTTCAAAAATACTCTACTCAACGCAATGTACACAACACTGCAAAATTTCCACCATAAACAACTCCACATTTCACTACTTCTCACGACAATCAACCCAAGATTTCACAAACCCAATCTTCTTTCAATCAACCCAACACAAATCAACAATTAACAACTCTCCACAACAAACAAATCAACACAAAAATCACACTACAACATCAAGAATTTGCAACTCCAAAAACCCCCAAAATTCAAATTTCAATCAACTTTACGAATCCATAGATTAGCATTCAAAATCAATCAGTCAAAAGCTTAAGATAAGAATTCTTACCAAATGCACCGAGATTAAGCTTCCAATCACACCACTTTGCCCCAAAATCGTGAAAGCCCCAAAATTTTTGAGAAACTTTGAGTTTTCGCCAAAATTTTTGCAAATCTCCTTATGAATCTTGCTAAAAGCATGGTAAATGGTGTTTAGGGGATTGAGAAATGTGTGATTTGTCGTAGAAATGCTTGGGAAGGGTAAAAGAATTGAGAAGAAAGAGATGTGCTATGGAGGCTAGCGTTTGATGTAGTGAAGAAGAGAGAGAACTGACGTGGGTTTATATAAACAAAATAAAACAAAGAACAAAGAACAAAATTCAAACAAAACTAAGAAAACAAATATAAAATTTGAATGCTATTTCCCCGGAAACGGCGCCAAAAACTTGATGTGCAAATTTAATACTCGCAAGTGCACGAATCACTAATAGCTAGCGATAAGTTTACTCCCAAGGTCGATCTCTCGCGGAATTGCTGTGGTCTAAATTCTTAATTTATTTTCTTTAACAACTAAACTAAATAAATAATAAAATCCTAAACACACTAACCAAAAGTTGAATGAAATTAATCTAAAATAAAACTGTAAATTAATTAAAACTAACGAACGCAATCTGTTGAAGGTGAATTAAACCAATGAGAGTGATAGTGGGGATTTAGCTAACTTCTCAATCATGTATTGGGATATTTGGCAAATAAAACAATTAAATCCTAAATTCAGATCGTTGATTTTTCCACTAAACCATAGAGAATTCCAATGATCATGTTTATTCTCCGTCTATAATTAACTAATTAACTTCTATGATCAAGTTCTTAACTAATTAATCGTAATCTACATTAGGAAATCACACAACCATCCAAATCAAAACAATGATCATGTATTCAATTTGAACTCTTGTTTAATGGAGCTTAATTAAGGCAAGATGATCACTAGAACCCTAATTCTCAATTTTAATTATAAAAAGTAGTTGGCCAGTCAACAGATTATAATCAATATCATGAAGAACAATTAAATGAGAAACAATCTAAAATCTTCATGAAACAAATCACCAAACACCCAATACAATCATGATAGTTAAACTAAACTCCCACAATATATTTAGTTGTTCTTACTCAAACTCAAACCCATGAACTCAATGAATGAAAAACTAATCATATTGCAAAATAAGATGTAACTGAAAAGAAATCACCTAGGAATTGACGTAGATTGATCCTCTTCCTTCTCTCCCTTGTTGAAAACTCACAATCTCTCTTTATAAAGCAACACTCTCAAAAGCATAAAACTCTCAAATTAGGTCAAAGAGAGTTCTCTCTAAAATAAATTACATGTCCTATTTATAGTTTTTCTTTGCTAGGGTTGTTTTTGGGAAAGTACAAATTCAAGTCGGAGTTGGAAAAGTTGAGAATTTTATTTTCTCTGCGATTCGCCTGGCGCGCCAAATCTTCCCGCAAACCTTAAACTCTTTCACGCCATAGCGTCGAATTCTTCACGCTGCAGCATTAATTTTCTGTCCAAATAACTTTTTTTCATGCCGCGGCTCAGAAAAACTATGTTGCGGCGTTGAAAAACTATGTTGTGGCGCCATCTAGTTGCTTCGCATTTTTCTTCCTCTTTTCAACTCTAATTCTCAACCCATTTTGCACGATTTCTTGCAAATGCATTCCAAAAGCTCATATACCTTCAAAATAGTAAAAACCACCTCAAAGTATCATATTCTTAAGGTAAAACACACAAATAACAACAAAAAAACATAACAAAATACGACAACAAATATTGGTTTATTAGACGACGTGGTAGACTTTGGATGGCGCAAAGTCTTCTTAAACTCTAATTGGTGCTCGCTGACATCATCTTATGTCAATCCTTATTTTTTAGGCATAACACTCCTAAAGAATCGTTTCACTCCTCGGTGTAATCAACAAATTCAAGTCATTGTACGTAGCTCGAGTAAGCATTTCGAATTGGGCTCATTTTTTAAACAAACAGCTTCGAGTAAGGCTATCTCAAAGCATTGAGTAACATTTACTCGATGCTTTGAGAGAGCTTAATTACTCGAAGCATCGATTTTTTTCAATACTTGAACAAGATTGTCTTCATCCTCGTAATAAGCAACTTCCTTCGTAATCCTTTTTCCCTTTTTTTTACCCCCTAATTGTGATTCATTAACAATCCTAACAATGAAACAACATCATATGGTTCACTACTAGTTTCCCTGATACACTAAACATAAAAAAAATGCAAGTTTTCAATTAAAAAGTTTTTTAGTACTCCCCAATAAGACAAACTATAAAAAATATAATATAGGACCAGTAAGCTGTTTTACGTTAATGCAGTTTGGAATTGAGTCGAAAAAAAAAACCGGGAGAACTATGAAGTATGTATAAATCAAGTGTATTATGATAATAAATTGAGTATGATGGTTATTTTAGTTTATACATTTAAATGGTGTTTAATTTTGTTTAAACCCAAAATTTGGTTGAATTAAATAATTTCCCTCAAAAAATTGTGTCAATGGTTTGAATTCACATAGTCTAACCCACTAATATAATGTGTTTTTAGTGCTGATAAAGCAAAGAAGCAACACTATTTCTTTGATTAACCGGATAATTAATTATGCATTTGAAGACTTTATATACCATTACAATTTATTAAAATATACAGTCGTCTGATAATTTAAACTTAACGAACTTTTAATATATAAAGTACACCAATATTCTTGGTTCTTGATACACATAGATCGATGCCCGATTTCAATTTTCAAGTCAAGTCAAGCCAAGCCAACCACAACATCTCATCATCTTTCAAAATTTTCAACATACTTCTATCACGCAATTACACTTGTTAATCATCCACACCAACTCCTTGCAACCCCAACCTCTATATAAACGCCTTCGGATTGCCTCATCCATCATACAACACAACAAAAAAACCAAAAACATAACTATAGTTTGCCCTTTAAGTACTCATATCACTCTCCAAAATGAGCACCTTCACTACCCTTTCAATCTGCTCCATCCTTTTTGTTACCCTCTACTTCACCTCCGCCGATGCAGCCAAGTTTGACATCAGAAACAACTGTCCCCACACTGTCTGGGCGGCCGCAGTTCCAGGAGGCGGTAAGCGACTTAACCATGGCGAAACATGGACCATTACCGCGAATCCTGGCACCAAAGAGGCCCGAATTTGGGCTCGAACCGGCTGCCAGTTTGACGCAGCTGGCAAAGGCAAGTGCCAAACTGGTGATTGCAACGGTGTCCTCCAATGCAAAGGCTATGGAGTTCCTCCTAACACCTTAACCGAGTACGCGTTGGACCAGTATGAGCACCAGGACTTCATTGACATCTCTAACATTGATGGGTTCAATGTTCCTATGGAATTTAGCGCGGCTCCTGGTGGTAAATGCACGCGTGTAATCAAGTGTACGGCTGATATTGTTGGGCAGTGTCCGCATCAATTGAAGGTACCTGGAGGATGTAACGGGCCATGTCATGTGTTCAAGACGGACGAGCATTGCTGCAACTCTGGTAACTGCGGACCTACAAATTTCTCTAGGTTTTTCAAGCAGAGGTGCCCGGATGCTTACAGTTACCCTAAGGATGATGCAACAAGCACATTTACTTGCCCGACCGGAACCAACTACAAGGTTGTGTTCTGCCCTTGAATTGCCGTTCAAGTGATCGAATAAGAGGTAGCTTGAAAGCTAGCTGATGAGCACATGTAGTATTGTGCAGATCATATTCAGCAACCCCCTTGTTGCAAAAATAAACTGTTCTGTTGTAAAAGATGAAAGATTAATTACTTTTAACTTTTTTTTTTTTTAATATTACAAGAAAAATTATAAGAGCAACACTTCTAATTTGGTACATAACATCGATGATGTGGTATGTCCTACTAATCTTATTAAGACTCCATTCTCTATATTTAGTAAAATCTATCATATTTGGAATAAATATAACATCATCCATCGAAGAGTCTTTGAACATAGTTTTTTTTTTTTTTTTTTATATATATATTATAATTAATTTCTTTTTCATCAATCTAAGGAGCAATATATGGTTGACATCTCTACTAATAGTTAAGTTTCTCATAAATAATGTTATATACGATGTATAACACATATACGACAGCTAGTGATCTTTCCTATATACGGTAAAATCTCTCTATAGTGATACTCTATATAGGAATAAACTCTACATAGTCATAAAAAATTATAGTCTCAATTTGGGATAGTCATAAATAAGAATAAACTTCACATTGTAATAAATTATAATTTTTCTAATTCACGTCTTAAGGAAAGTTGTATCTACATAGTAATAATTATCTGTATATTACCAAAAAATATATGTTATGTTACATAAAAGGTTTAAGATGAAATAAAATATTTATCTAAAGTTGTTTGGGACAATGATTTATATTTTAAAATTGTTTGGGATAATGATTTATATTTTAAAGTTGTTATCACATCTTTTACCTTGCTAGTATGTAATAACTTGCTAACATGGGCGCGTTCTTGTTGAAGCCAATATATTTTTAACTTCTCAAGCATATTTAGTTAAAGCATATACGATTTGTTGCTCATTTGGATGATCAAGGAAGACATTAATATCCATTTGATTAGTGTAGTGAAATTGTCGAGTTTGATCACTCAATTTTGCAATGACTCTTTTATTTTCTTGTCGAATCTGATCATTCAATTTTGCAATGACTCTTTTATTTTTCTCGTCCACTTCATTTGTAACTTGCAATTCATCGAAATCGATGGTCCTAATTTTGCAATGCTTAAAACCATTGGCAATTGTCTATAGCTTCACATCAATTGACCATGAATCAACTGTATTTATAGTTCCATCAATAACACTTATCTTTGCTGGTTCCAAGACACGGTCTTCCATCCATTTCAAAAGTAGGCAATTAAAACGCTGAATTGAAATCTCAATACTACTAAAATATGAATTGAAATCTTAATATTGTACTACTGAAACATGAATTAAAAAATAAGAAATTAAAACTATAATTTTTGTAATTACACCTCCATTAAGTTATAACCTCCTTATAGTAATAAAATTAGTTAGTCACACCATTATAACTATAAAGGGGTTTTATTGTATAAGGCTGTAAAACTCAGAGAACTGTATAACATCATTTGAAAATACTGTATGTCTTTTTTGTTTTCAAAAACAAATTTGAACTCTTATCTATAAGTCAACCTTATATATTAACTCTTTTATGATACGGATGTACAAATTAAAGATATATAAGGTAGGCTGCCCAATTAAAACTTTCTCCAAGCACATTCTTTCAAATATAGTAATAACTAGGGTGAAGTTGTGATGTATATGGAATTAAAAGATTTTAATTGCGAGCTTTTTAATGGTAATTTAGAAAGAAAATAAAATTTTAATGTGTTATTATAGGAGAGCCTTTCATATAATCAAAATGTTATTTTTTTAGTAACTGTAGTATCCAGACTAGCTTGCATGCACCTTAACTAATCCTTATTCCCGAGATCCATTGAACTTTCTACAAACTCAATGAGCTAGATGAACACAAGACCTTTGAGTAACCTAAGGTTTTGTCATCCGGTCATAAGTCAAATGGTTATTTCAAACATTTTTTTTCAACATTATAAAATGTATTTTTAAATTAATCCTAAACATCTTTAAAACATACTTAGTAATATCCTCGTGAACTTATAATTAGCATTATATATAAAGAAGTAAACAACTTATTAATACTTTTCTGTAGCCGCCATACTTTAACATAATTCCACAAAAACATTTTCCTCAATTCTTTTGATAGAAAAGAAGTTGGCAGGAGAAGGAAAATAAATACGTAGCAATTTAGTAACAAATTAGTCAACAAGAACCAGCAGAAAAATTACTTTATAATTAGTACTACATGTATTTATAGATATAAATCCAAGAAAAAGCAAAAATAAAATATCAATATACTTGTCAGATCACCATAAAATAAATTCTCTATAGAATTATCAAAGATAGAGAGAGAGGAATACTCGTATTGCCATTGGTCATTATACGATGTTTCAGTGAAACGGAGGGATTAATATGTTTATAAATTCATCTTCTCTTTGATAAAATTGAGGAAAAAAAATTGAAAATTCTTCATCCATAAATAGGAATTTCTATCCTCTTTGTTTTGCTTCATGATAATACCTGAATATATTACGGCAAAAAGCCCGGTATAATAATTGATGAGATTTTACATGATATGAGATGTAATGAAATGAGAAATTAATGTGTTTACATGTTGATCACTTACAAACAAAATAAGCATATACTTACGATATGGAAAATTTGATATCGGGTAATGGAGCGAGCGACCCCCACTCTTCCACATCATCTGGTTTGTGATAAAAGTCCAGTCAGTACTCGAAAACTGTGAACAGAGTTGAATATTCCTTATATGTAGTTTCATTTTCTCAGTTTTCTTGCGCATTATCAGCCCCATACTGCGCTAATTGGATTATACGACCGTAGCCACTGGACGACTTTCCGACGCATGAATGAGCCTTACACTCAAACCAATAAAATCAATTTATTAACTATATGTATTTAAATTGTGGTGTCAGTCATCTCATACTTTTGTTTCTAACTAGCTAGTAGCTATAGTAGTTGATATTCCAAAATATGGTTGAATTTTTGTTTTATTTTTAGGGCATTAAGTAACATGGCCACATGACACTTACACATTAGTTTATACAGACTCTTATGGTAAGAGATGTAAATGTGCATTTTCAAAACTTTTAGGTACCAATTTTATCTAAAGTTTTAAGTTTAGGAGTGAAAAAAAGGGACAACTTTAATTAGATTATTTAAGAACAAAATTTAGATTATGTTTCTAGATGGTAAATCAAATAACCCTTAAAAAAATGTTAATTATTTTTATTCTTTGAATATAAAGACTTTAAAATTCAAAATATTTAAATACTCCAATTATTATAATATAATGCACAAAAAATAATCATAATAATAATAAGATGGATTCAACACGCAATAAAATTATTAAAGATAGAGAGAGAGGAATACTCGTATTGCCAATTGGTCATTATATGATGTTTCAATGAAACGGAGGAATTAATATGTTTATAAATTCATCTTCTCTTTGATAAAACTGAGAAAAAAAAAATTGAAAATTCTTCATCCATAAATAGGAATTTCTATCCTCTTTGTTTTGCTACATAATATTACCTGAATATATTTCGGCGCATAATAAATGAGATTTTACATGATGTGAAATGTTAACGAAATGAGAAATTATTGTCTACATGTTGATTACTTATAAACAAAATAAACACACTTACGAAATGGAAAATATTAATATCGTGTAACGGAAGGACCACTCCACCACATCATCTGGTTTGTGATCAGTTGCGGACTCAGGACTTTTGCCGAGGCGGACTTCCACGGCTCCGTCATTGTTCGCCAAATAATTAGTAAAAAATTTTAAAAAATCATCAAACCTTAAGCAAATAAAATAATACAATATGAAGAACCTGAAAATGAAATAATGCAGTAACACAATACTTTCTCACTTAGAAGCGGACTCAATCTCTTTGAGGGTTAGCCTAGTATTTAAAACAAAAAACAAAAAAACCAATTTTTTCTATAGAAAAGTCTTCTCTAGAATTTCTTCTTATCCTTTGGGATTCAACCCATCTTTACTAATTTGACCTTTATGTCCTCCCCCTTTTCCCTAATTTAGTCCATATAATATACCACACAAATCACTATTAACTGTGATTTTTAATTAACTTGGCCTCATTGTCATTTCATCTATACTTACATTTCCATCTTTCATCTTTCTACCTAATTAATTCCTTAACAGACGCCAATTCCCTTTACTAATAAAAGATTTCATGCTGTAACTTACACCCCTTTTTAATAGAAATAAAAATTTACAATTTATAATTATAAACTAATAATTTACTTAATAATTATCATTATCTTTCCCTAAATTTAATAAATTTCGAATGATTATGTTATACTCTTTTTCACAAATATATTCTCTATTTAATAACAGTGACATGACATAATTAAAAAAAAAACAATTAGATTATAATTCAATTTGAATTTTTCATTGAACTTTGACTATGACAATCTAGTGTCAAAAGTAAGCACAATTGTTTATTATTTAATTTTTTTAAAGAATTTAATCATATAAAACATTACTTTAAATGTGCATATAACTCAACTTATTTTTCCATTCGACCCTTGCTTCTTCCCTTCCAATTTCATCACAAATTTTCATAAGACATCAATAACATCTATTGGTAAGAGAAGAAATTGAATTGAGAGCAAATTAGGTCAAGATTTAGGGTTTATGATTTAGGTTTATGGTTTTTTGCTCTCCTCACATTGAAGAGGTTTTTCTACGTAAATATTTTCTTGTGTTTCATTGTGAATTGGATGTTATTTTCAACACTTTGCTTTTCATAAATTTATTCAAGTAAGAAAGTATTGTGTTATTACATTCTCTCTTTTTAGCTTCTTGATATTTTAGTATTTCCTTCGCTCAAGGTTTGATAGTTTTTTAAAAGCTTTCACTAGTTAATTGACAAACAATAGTGGAGTCACAGACCCTCAACAAAAATCCTGGGTCCACCACTGTTCCCACTTAAGCAAATGTGTTGAAAATAACATCCAATTCATAAGGAAACACAATAAATTTTTTACGTAGAAACACAATAAAATGAGTAAATACATATTATTAATTAATAAAATTTTTAATATGAATTAATAAAAAAAGGGGGGGGGGGGGGGGGGGGTGGAATTTTCTTGGTATAAACATTGATAGTAACTCAATTTTTTTTAATAATTTTGAACAGCTAAACAGTGACGTTTGAAATGTAGGAAAGTGGTGGGTGAAAGGTGAAGAATAACGTCTAGTAAAATATAGTTAAGGTTTAATTTGGAAAAGCAAGAATGTTTTAGACACAAAAGAAACTCACAAGATCATGTCTTTTTCCATCAAATTAAAAATAAAAACCTCCAAAAAATAAGCATGATTCAACCTAACATAAACTAAATTGAAATGAGCAGTACACATACTTAAAACTGATAAAACAGAAAACAAAACTAATTGTGGCACTGTGGAGAGAGAATGAGAGAATAAGAGAGTAAATAATTTTGAACATAAAATCATAAAAAACAGGTGGAGCTATGGAGAAGAAGAGTCGAGAGAGTTTTAAATTTTTAATCTGATGTGGGTCTGAAATATATATATATTAATAGCAATTTTTTTGTGAACCTGGATATATGTATAATAGTTCTCATTTTTAAAAAATTTGAGGCAGGCCTGGGTATATATATTAATAGCAATTTTTTGTTGGTCTATATATTTGCAATTTTTTTTTTTTTTTAAAATTTGAAGGTAGGCCTGGGCTTACCCTCAGAGAGGCTAAGTCCACCCCTATTTGTGATAAAAGTTCAATTGTTACTCGAACACTATAAACAGAGTTGAAGCATCCTTATATATAGTTTCATTTTCTTAGTTTTCTTCCACATTATCAGCCCTATACTGCGCTAATTGGATTATAGAATAAACGATAGTTCCCACCTAAGGTTTTGCAAAATCCCAAATTCCCACTCCTAATTTCATAAATTCTAGATTTCCACTCTTAAATTAACATTTCAGATTTTCATCCTTAAATTAACAGAAACTAAAAATTGTTTAATGTAACGGTTAAAGGGTAAAGTGGTCATTTATCAAGGGTGAGGCGGATGCGTGCGTGGATACTGTAGTATCCCTGTATAGTGGTCGACACATTTTAGGCAGGAGTGGCCCAGGTTAGCAAATGTTGCTGCCGATGTTTTTAGCCTTTTTCCAGCTACCTTTCCACCTAAAACAGCCCCCTCCCTCTTCCTTGCTTCTGCTTCACCTTTCACCACCCTCTTCTCACACCAAAACACCCTTCATTCGCCAGAAAACGGCGACCATTCGACTTCGCAAACCTCCATTTTTGTAGCCATTTTCCAATTGCCTCACTCATCAGAAATTCACCCAACCACCTCCATTCGACCCCCCATTCTCCCATCTTCAAAACCCACCCCCACATCAGCTTCCCTCACTCAACGTTTACCATTCATTGGCCTTTCTTTTGCGCTCAATAAGGGCGTTTGACTTCACAAACCTCCATTTTTGAAGCCATTTTTCAATCGCCTCTCTCATCGCAAATTCACCCAACCACCTCCATTCGACCCCCCATTCTATCCTCTTCAAAATCCACCCCTACATCAGCTTCCCTCACTCACCGTTTGTCATCCACTGGCCTTTCTTTTGTGCCCAATGGGGGCAGTGGGTGAGTATGGCTTTTCGTCGAGCATTTGGTGTGCGTCTAGGGGAGAAAGCTATGCTAATGGGTTGGGTATGGTAGAAATTCCAGAAATTTACACCTGCAAATAAGAATCAATCCAAACTTTTCAAAACTACACACAACCAATTATCAATATTCCCACAAATCTCCAAAATCTACCAATCAAAGCAACTCCACAATCAAACAAACCAAACTTCTCCAAACTCGTGGTGGGGACAGTGGCTAAGGTGGGGGCTGAAATGGTGAAGGGTGTCGGGTGATGGTTGAGGGGGAGTTAGGCTTGTGTGTGGGTGATGGTGAAGGATGCTAGGTGATGGTGGGTGAATTCACAAGGAGAGGGTGAGGTTTTGGTGCTGGATGGACAAGGGTGTTGTGTGTGGTGTTGGGGAAGGTCGCCGACTCTGGAAAACGGCCAAATCGACCTAAAAAGGAAGTCGTGTGGCCTAAAAGGGTTTCGGGAATGGCCAAAATCCAGGAGTTCAAAAGTAATTTTAATTTATTTTTCAAGGGCAATTTGATTATAACACTATCTATATTATACCATAACACAAAAATCATAAACATGTTAATTTAAAGGTGACAATCTGGAATTTGTGAGACGAGGGTTTCGCTAAACCTTGGGTGGAAACATGTCCTTTACTCTTGGATTATGTAAAAGTCGCCAGCCTTGGGTGGAAACATGTCCTTACTCTTGGATTATGGGACCTTCGCCCATTGATGACTTTTTGATGCATAAATGAGCCTTACACTACCAATAAAGTCAATCTATTAATTATATGTATTTAAATTGTGGTGTCAGTCATCTCATAGTTTAGTTTATAACTAGCTAGAAAGTACTTGATATTCCAACATATGGTTGATTTCCCATAGCTAAATTAGCCTAAATATCATTAATTTGTTCACTATCTTGACTTATACTTTTCAAGTAAATGACATTAATTAATATATCATCTAACAAATTCCAATGACGTAGTCCAATTTCCGGTTTCTATATAAACTCACATTCACAAACACCACTCAGAGTCACAAATCAATAATCTTTCCAAAATGAAGTTCTTGCATATCCTCTCCGTTTCTTCATTCCTTCTAATTACCCTTTCCATCACCTTGGCTAATGCGGCCTCTTTTGATATCAAAAACAATTGCCCATACACTGTTTGGGCCGTTGCTGTGCCTAATGGTGGTAGACAACTTGGCCAAGGTCAAACATGGACCACCACTGCCAACCCTAGCACCACAGCAACCCGCATTTGGGCTTGAACCAATTGCCAGTTTGATGGTAATGGAAAGGGCAAGTGTGAAACGGGTGATTGTAACGGGCTCCTCAAATGCCAAGGATATGGTGCACCACCAAACACATTGGCTGAGTACCCTTTGAAGCAATACATGGACATGGACTTTATTGACATGTCTAATATTGATGGGCTTAATGTTCCAATGGAGTTTAGTTCAGTCTCAGGTGGATGCAACCGCGTGATCAAATGCACGACTGATATCATCGGTCAATGCCCGAATGAGCTGAAGGTTTCTGGAGGATGTAACGAGCCATGTCCTGTTTTCAAGACTGAGGAGCACTGTTGCAATTTTGGCAACTGTGGACCTACAACTTACTCCTAGTATTTCAAAGATAGATGCCCAGATGTTTACAGTTACCCTAAGGATGATGCAACAAGCACATTTACTTGCCCTAGTAGGACTAACTATAAGGTTGTATTTTGCCCTTGAAGCATTTGAAGGGCGAAATGAAAATAATTAAACTACACTTATCAATGGAATAAGGCCTTAAATTAGTCTTTATAATTAAGCAAATAGATCACCTTTTTTGGGTGTTTAAATTAAGAAATGTTTTATCAAAGGTGAAATCCATGAATTTCATTAATAGACTTCTTATCATTTTTAATTGTGTTGAGTAGCATTAGATTTTGTAGATTTCTTTTTCTCTTTTGTTTAGCGTGCATCTATATTAATCTATCCATGATGCATCAACGAATTAACAGTACTGTTTCTGTTATTTCTTGTCTCGTTAGCCATTAATATTAACCAGCAAATCCTGTAGGTAATTGAAGTCATCAAACATGCTTATGTACTAAACATAACTTATCTACTCCAAAGCTTAGTATCAATCGATCACAGCCACTAGTATCTATATATTTATATAATGCTGAAGCAGACTGCTTCTTCTGACGCCACATAGGATTGATATATAATCTCCATGTAGGATGTCGTTAATTGGTCCACGTGTTTGTTGTGTATTGGGCTTGCTATAATAGGGATTATTCACATGCATTCAGTTAATGTATTCAATACAGATCTTTCACATTCCTCTTTTAATTTGATAAATTACTAATAATTCACTTGTGTGTTATTGATTTTCATGAATATTAAGAGATTGTTATAATAGAAATTATTCACATGCATTTAATTAATGTATTCAATGCAAATCTTTCACATTCCTCTTTTAATTTGAGATCTTTCATATTCCTCTTTTAATTTGAGATCTTTCACATTCCTCTTTTAATTTGATAAAGATACAACATATCTTTTCACATTCATTAAATTCAATAATACACTTTATTAATCCATTAATATTCAACGTGCATTCATGCATATTAATTATTATTATTAATTAATATTAATCTATATATTAATATAATGCTGAAGTAGACTGCTTCTTCTGACGCCATGTAGGATTGATATATGATCGTCATGTAAGATGTCATTAATTGGGCCACGTGTTTGCTGTTTATTGGGCTTGCTATAATAGGGATTCACATGCATTCAGTTAATGTATTCAATACAAATCTTTCACATTCCTCTTTTAATTTGATAAATTACTAATGATTCGCTTGTGTGTTATTGATTTCCATGAATATTAAGAGATTGTTATAATAGAAATTATTCACATGCATTCAATTAATGTATTCAATACAAATCTTTCACATTCCTCTTTTAATTTGAGATCTTTCACATTCCTCTTTTAATTTGATAAAGATACAACATATCTTTTCACATTCATGAAATTCAATAATACACTTTATTAATCCATTAATATTCAACGTTCATTCATGCATATTAATATTATTGTTAATTATATTAATATTTTTGTACCCCTTCACATTCAATTATTAATTATTTAATATATCTTAACCCCTTCACATTCAATTAAACAAAATATCAAAAATAATAATGAAAAATGTTTTCTATAAAACGTATTATCATTAACATTTAATATAATTTGAAAATTTTAAACTCATCCAATACAATAAAACATTTAAATCAAAATAACCATAACCAATAACATGCAAACACTTTCTAAAAATATCAAAAGTCATATTAATTGCAATAATCCAATTACATTGAACATACAACGAACAATTGTTGTAATAATTAATTATCATATAATATTACTTAATGACATAAAGCTATATAAGAGTAGAGAATTCAACAATCCATACACCTTCAAATATTTCTTTCATTTCACACAGATACCATTAACAAATGGAAGACAAAAGACCAACTATTGTCAATCCAAAATCCAAACAAACAGAAGCGTGCGGTAAATAACATCAACTGATTACTCTTATATTCCTTCTACATATCTACTTTTACATGTCCATTTTTTTATTTTAGTAGGTCAAGCAGCAATGTCAGATGGTTCGCCTAAATTGGAAGGTATTCTACAAAACCTTAAAGTCATGCTGGACAAACTCGACACTGCCAGAGTAAGAATAGAGATATAGAATGTTTTGTTAGAAATAACAAGCTCAACCATACATGTAATATTCGATTTACGGAAACGTGAATCCCTAACTATTGCCAAAGAAAAGAACTTGGTATTCCTCAAGGAAAAAAATAGAACTATATATATAACAGTTCTATTATCAATAAAATCGATAAAAGATTACAGTATATTGTTCCCACTGAATGATGATACCAGAACTAATAAATACTGTTTATTCTACAGTTAACGCATAATCGCATTACTATTTTACACCTTTTAATCCATTTCTTAAAGATTCCTTTTCATTGTAAACTTAATGGTTGGATTTAAATTTTAAAAGTTTTTTAATTAAGTAGTGAATAAGTTTCTCAACAATGAACTTAAACTTATTCTATATGTGTTGAATGATTCATTTCTTTGTATAATCAATGACTTGGATTTAAATATTGATTTTTTTTTTATATGTTCCTTAAAATGACATGAGAACTAAACATCTACATTTTTTTTTGTCTCTAGAATGATCCAATTGTTCTTTTTGCAGATTTGCTACATGGTGATATGTGGGATTGGTTCCAATTCAGGTTTGGAGGGTGTTGAGAGATGGAGTTTAAGTGGGAATTTGTCAACAAGGCTGATTAGTAGGCAATTTGTGGGAAGTCAAAGTCATGTGTGATGTTTCAAATGAGAAGTTTTAGAGTTCAATGTTCATCTTCGAGGAAGGTTGTTTCTCGAGTTGAATCTGAGGTTGTTTCTGTGGAGGAAGAAGAGTCAGGGCATGTTATGAGGTTCAAGATGTCTGATTTCAAGATTCTTGATCGTGTTAGCCTTGGCCTTGCTAGGCGGGTATGTTTGTGTGAAGAATTCAAATGTTTATTGGAAATTTGATGGCGATGTTTGATTGTTTTTGTGATTTAATTGAATTGGGATTTCCTGTAGGTTGATGAGGTTGTTTTTGAAGCCATTGTGAATGATTCTAACAGGTTTCATTTCTTTTTTGTTTCCTTCTCATTATTTTCTTATGATGTGTTAGACTAAGGCGTGAACTTATGATGTTCGTATTGTGAGATTGCAACCCATTGTATAACACAAGAGTTGTGCTAGAAAACTAGATGAAACGTAAGATCAATTGAGGAGTGAGTAACTTCTATTGCTACTGGTAGTGCTTTTGGGAACTAGCATGGTTATTGGTGATGGCATTCTAATCCGTCAATGTGTGGTATTATTTCTTTCATACATTACATATATTTTCCATGTGAAGTTATAGATTGATTATGGTACACAGCATAATGGTATGTGATGAGAATGCAAAATGTCATATCTACCCCCTTAATGTCTAGTCTTTTATACTTATTTGCTGCTTGAATGTACTCATTATTATTCTATTTTGATTTAGGATGCAAATGGAGGTGTTAATTGCAGAACGGAACTAATTAAGTGAATTCGAATAGTTTCGACATCATTTCGTAATCTGGGAATAACTCTCTCATCCAAGCTCCGATTGAGATGATTAAAAATGCTGTGGAACCCTAAGAAATATATCTACAACTTTCATGTTTTGAGTTTGGAGAGATACTCGCTGTATCGAGGTTGGAATTGGGCTTCAAGTTGACGCACCTGCACTGCCAATCTTCTGGAACATTCTGCCTTATTCAAATAGGCAGTTTATCATTGGAAGTTTTGAAGACATGTGGCACACAAGTTACAGCTGGACACACCACTTTCCTATTTTATTTTAGGACTTTATTTTATTTTCAATTAATTGGAATCAGATTAGGATAAATGTTATTTTAGGATATTAGAATATTTTGAGGAGATTTAGTAGAATTCAAATACTTTTGAATTGGATATTCTTGAAAAAGGGAGAGAGATCAGATTGAAAGAGATCACACATGCCTCTCTTTCTGTTCTTCTTCTTCGTTTTCTTTTGAGTTTTGATTATGGCCATGAGCGGCTAAACTTTTAGAACTTGGTCGAAGGAAATGAAGGTCTCGGAATCAATAAAACTGTGAGATCTAATCTAATTTTTTAGTGTTCAATTTATATTTTGAGTATTGGATGTTCTTCTATGCATATTGTCATGATTGTTGCATTTAATTACTAGGAGGCCTACTAGTGTATTATTTGTTGCAGTCCACTACTAAGTTTGATATCAAATCCGTAATTGTTTGATCCCTCTAACTTGTGAGGTAATTAGGGTTTAATAATTTGCTGCGTTAGGAATCATTAAATCTTAAGAAGAACATTCAACTGAATTAAATACAACCGCTTGTGTTTGTGTTGTTCAGCTTCATCGATTTCTTTAGCCCTTAAGGCTGCCACTAGATTAAACCTTTAGCGCTTGTCTAGGGTTGTTTAGTAGTAAGATTAATTAGAACGCTTGTTTCCTAATTAATTACAACTAAGGAGAAATAGGAAAATAGTTCCAACGGTGAATATTCAAAGTATGAATTGATTTATTTTTGCATCGATGATCAGTTGTAAGATTCCAATGGTGGATGTTGACTTAGACCAAAGTTTGTTATTTTGATTGATTGATTAGTTTGAATTGTTGTTTTCCTGAAATTGTTTCTGTTTTACTCAAAACCCCCCAGCCTTGTTCACATAACATTAAATTCGGCTAGACACTCTCCATGGGAATGATCCTGACTCACACTACTACATGTGTTTTTAGGTTTTAATCTTGGTTGCCTACGATAGCACACCAGTATGGTTTTGTCCATAGATCTCCATCAAATTGGATATGATATGTTTTAGCTACTGCACAATGTATTAGCTTCCAAGAATTGCACAACTTTCTCTTACTTTGTCACATTTAATGCATATACAGTATGTGTTTATGCGTGTGCATGTGCATGTGTGTGTGATGGGATAAATGAGTAACATCCTGTTAATTGTTTTTTTTTTTTTTTTATCATAAATGAACTTGATTAGTTCTCAAACCCAGCAACTAACATGATGGAAAGCAGAGACCATATTCGAAAGGTAATTTTTTCTTTTATAGAGTAAAAATTTGATAGTGTAATCTTAAAAGCACTTACTCTTTAAGTTTTCTTAATGTCTAAATGCAGTTGAAATTTTTTTTTCTTTGATGCTTTTATGCAACCAGACTAAATTTAGTAACCCATTATTTTCTTTGAGTATAAACTCAAACTTCTTGCAGAAAGAGTTTTTCAAATAGAAATTTTTTAAGTTTTTAGTGAACTTTTGCGTAGAACTTAAGTTTGGATTAAACCATATGCGGATGTTTGACAAATTCTTGGATATTCATATTCATATTTGGCTAATTTGACTAACCTCTTGACTTGAGGCGAACTAAGCTCTAGCATCAAGCTCTTTGGCGAATCAATGATGCCTGTTTCATTATCAGTTTTTGATATATTCATGGAGCTTGGAACTACAGTTCCCATCTTTCTCTCTGTGCTTGACTAAGAGTTGTTCCACCTACAACAACAACCTATACACCACCTGTTGAGCAACAGAAAGTGGTCATTCCAAGTGTAGCCAGCCATTGCCCCACTCACAGGTGCTTACTTTAAACCATTGTTTGTTTATGAAATTTCATATTATTACTGATTTATTTTTTAACGTAAATTGATTCAATTTTGATTCCTTTATTATGCAGCCAACCTTTGGCAGTGATGGTCATAGTGAGCATTGATGGGGCTGACATTCTGTAATAACTCCTTTTATACTAGAATACTCATAGAAATATATATAATAAAATACATGTATATTAGCAAAAATAGATGGGCCCAAAAATTTTCTTTTATTACATATAAACATTCTTTATACAAGATAGAGCATCATTTACAAAAAGTCATCAAAAACAGTAGACAGTGTAGCTATTGCTCCTCACTTGCCGACGCCCATCCTACCGCGTCCTCACCTAGATCCTACAAACACAAAGAAAACAACGGGGTGAGCATAAAATAATGCTCAGTAAGTAAATCCTCTACTCGTCTATCCCCGTAACTCTTTCTCTTAATTCTTTCCTCACACTCTTCTCTTCTCATTCATTTTCTCTTTTTGTTTCTCTTTCTCATAGCTCTTTTCTATTAACTTTCTCACTTGAATGTCACGGCCTCATCTTGCCGAAGGCACGGCCAGGTGGAGTTCACAAAGCACCAACCCACTCTTCGTGACTTCTACTCATTCTCTGCCGATTGGACTCGGTTATGCACGGATTCGGAACCCTTGGCCACGTGAGTGTATATTCTCTCTCTCTCAAGTGTCACGGCCTCATCTTACCGGAGGCACAGCTGGGAGATCACAAAGCACCCACTACTCGTGACGATTTTATTCATCACTCACGGGTTCCCCATCGCACAGCCTACTCTATTCTCTTGTTTAGCACTACTTTCTCTTTTCTTTCATTCTCTAGTGCTAAATCTCTCTTTCTCTTCACTCTTAGAGTTTTTCTCATTCTCTTTACTATTAGAGTGTTCTCATTCTTTTACTCTTAACATAGCTTATTCTCAAAATTCTCTACTCTTTCTCAAGCTACTTCTCAATGTACAATTAATGCATATGGATGGTTCATATTCATTAATGCACTCATGAAATGCCAATATGAAATGTTGCAAGAATTAAGATTTACTACTCATGCTCATACCTCTCTTAGGCATTTCATCAAACAAGTAATGTGCATACACAAACTCTACTTTATCTATAACTCTACTCCTCTCTTTCACCATCCAAAAATGGGAGGATACTCCCTCACATAGCTATAATTCCTGTCATAAAAGAACACTCCCAAAGAAATTACTCAATCTCCTCCAACTTCATCTCAAACTACATCATCATGCAATCTCAACATCATGCAATCTCAACACTTCTCATAATTCAATTATATTCAATAACAACATAGATAAATACTCATAACATCTCAATCTCTCAACAAGCATAATACATACATGCATAAAGAAATCTCTACTCAAAAGATTTCTTGAATCCCAACTTGGTTGGATTTACTTACCTTGTGGTGAAGTGATTCCACTAACACTTCTCTTTCCTTTGATAGATGGTCTTTTCTCTACAACTTTAAACAACATACTATAAGACTTCAACACATCTAGAGATAAATTTCACATCTAAAGCAAGAATCCTTACCTTAGGATGCTTTAGATTAATTCTCTACCAAGATCCAACTAAAAGCCCTCAAAGATTCTTGAAAGATTGAAGGAAGGGTTGAGAGAAAATGGTGAAAGGGTATGGCATTGGAAGAAGAATGAATGAAGGGTTTACTAAGCCCCTTTTTAGCTCAAAATATCTACATTCATTCCCATATTGCCCTTATTCTTTCTTGAAAATTCCATCATTATCCTTTGATTCATTACAATCACACCCCCACACTAACATATTTTCCATGAAATTTTCTTACATTTCACTCCCCACTTTTCCTGCTAATTAGGGGTAGAATGGTCATTTTTCCCTTAGGGAAAAAAATATCTAGAAGCTTCAACAAAAATCTCAACCGGCTCTTCGCCACGGCGAAGAAATCCAGGGCATACGTCACTGCGGCGAAGATTCTTCTTCGCCCCGGCGAAGACCATGACCTCAAAATTTGCCAAGTCTCAACCAATTTCAGGGTAAACACTCAACCAAACCAACCCATCACTTCAACCAAGGGCCAACCAAACAATATTAACATTATAACAACTCAAATAAGGGCAAAAACAAAGAACATTCAAGCAATACACCATAAATTAGCTACATACCTCAAATAGGGCATTACAATTCTCCCCCCCCAAAATTCACACAAACAACTCCAGGTAACGATTTTGCAAGTCTTGTTCTACTTCCCATGTGGCCTCTTCTACCTTGTGGTTTCTCCAAAGAACTTTCACTAATATAATACTCTTGTTCTGGAGCTCTTTAATCCTTCGGTCTAAGATCTGTACTAGTTGCTCCTCATACACAAGGTTTCCTACTAACTCAACATCCTCTACACTCAAAATATGGGAGAGGTCACTTACATATTTCCGCAGCATCGAGACATGGAAAAAATCATGTACCTTGTCCATGCTAGGTGGTAGTGCCAATCTGTAGGTCACCTCCGGCCCAAGAGCGGTACTTAACTCATCTTTTTCACCAATCTCATCCCAATGTAGTGGAGACCTACATTGTCTACCATACAAAGCCTCGTAAGGCGCCATCTTAATTGTAGACTGATAACTATTATTGTACGCAAACTTCACCAAGGGTAACATCTCATGCCATGAAACTCTATAATCCATACAGTAGGCTCTCAACATATCCTCAAGCACCTAATTCGTTCTCTCTGTTTGGCCATCCATCTGAGGATGATAGGCAGTGCTGAATGCAAACGAGTACCCAAATTCCTCTGTAACCTCATCCAGAAAGCTGAAACAAATTTGGAATCTCTATCTGACACTATCGTCTTGGGCACCCCATGCAACCTGACTATCTCCTTAATGTAAATCTAAGCCACCTGATCCGTAGTGGTGCTCTCCTTTACTGGCAGGAAATGGGCTGACTTAGATAATCTATCCACAATCACTCATATAGCATTATACCCTCTCTGTACTCTGGGGAGACCTGTGATAAAATCCATCGAGATGCTCTCCCATTTCCACTCCAAAATACTAAGTGGTTGAAGCAACCTTGACGGCCTTTGATGTTCTGCTTTTACCTGCTGACAAACCAGGCATTTAGCTACAAATTCTGCAATATTTCTCTTCATACCTGGCCACCAATAGCCTTTGTTTACATCTTGGTTGCTCCAGGATAGCAGTGTGTGGTGTATCATGAGCCTCCGTAAGAATGCTCTTTCTTAACTCACCATTTGGAGGAATACACAATAGATTCCTAAAGTAGAGGATAGCATCCATTACTTGGAACTCTGTTGTCTTGCCTTCATGCACCTGCTGAACTAATCTCTGACACCACTCATCGGGCAAACACTCAACCAAACCAACTCATCACTTCAACCAAGGGCCAACCAAACAATATTAACATTATAACAACTCAAATAAGGGCAAAAACAAAGAACATTCAAGCAATACACCATAAATTAGCTACGTACCTCAAATGGGGCGTTACACATTCGGAATAATTTAATGAACATTTCTTTTTTGGGGTAGACACAGTATGAACCATTTAAAAAAATATATATATATTGTCCATTTATTTTGTTTTTCTGTGTCTTATAAACAATGTTATATTGCAAATTGTTTATCAATGAAGCATATTTTATTATCAAAAAGTTGCAAACTTACCTTCTCAGATAGGTTATACATGTTTTTGTTGTGGACTTTGTAGCCAGTAATAGTTTGTGTTTTGTGGCGAATAGAGTTTGTGTTGGATCATGAAGGATGACAAGTTTTATTTTATTTTATTTTTGCTCATTTCATGGCGCTGGGTAGCCTTTTAAAATGGTGAAAGATTAACTGTTGGACCTCAAAGCAATGGTTATATTCCATACAGGAACTACTAATTTTAAGAAGGACAAAATTGTCATTTCAATTATATTATTATGTACCAAATTATTGTAAGAAAAGTGTTGCAACTCTTCTTTTGCTTTGAAAAGGGAATATATTCCTATCACTAAGATGTTCCAGTATTATGTCGTTCTTCAATTAATTTATTTATTTATGTCAAAACCACTTTCCTAAGTTGCGAGACTTTCAACTTCTATGTATTGAATTCAATTAATTCAATTCCTGCTGAATTACAAACTGACCATTTCAATCTTCCATCACTTACATTTTATCAAATTCAAAGAGGAATGTGAAAGATCTGTACTACATACATTAATTGAATGCATGTGAATCATCCTTATTTTATCAACACCAATAAGCAGCAAACACGGGAACCAATTAACGACATCGTAAATGGCAATCATATAAGGATTCTCAGCAATCTTTAAACATAAAAACCCAATTAAAAAAAAAAAAAAACAAAATGTTCTATTATAATCAATATTTGACATATTTTTTGTGAAACAATAATCGTTTACAATTTTTTAAAATATAAAAATTCGATAATAAAATAAAAATAATATAATAAATAAACCCGCGCAACGCGCGGGCTTGCCATCTTGTTTTATTTGTTTCCATAACATTTACTTTTCTTGTTGACTATATCAAAAATAAGAGAATTAAAAGTCTCAAACTTGCTAGCTGGCAATTAATTTTTACTGATCATATCCGCAATTTCCTCGTGGGATTGGAATTTTCTTATGACTTCATAAGTCATTGTTGAAAACTATTAATAAAAAATAATTAAAAGGTAACGACGTATTATGTTAGTCATATAGTCATAAAAAGACATAAATTTTGGATTATATATTAATATTAATACATCTGTGATAACATAAATTAGAATTGATCTATAATATTATTATAATCGATATATCATAAATAACACGTCAATTTCGCACTTCAGATTTTATATAACTTGCAGAGGTGAAACTAGGGGAAGTTCCCTCTCGCCGATGAGAATTCTAAAAAAATTAAAATTAAAATTTGAAAAAATTACTAATAAAATTTGATTGGTCAATAATCTTTTTATGTATATTTAGCCCTCCCAAAAAATAATATCTTGTTAACTCTATCAAATTAGTTTCGTAGCTTTTGATAGGGACACCAATTATTTTTCATTGCACTGAAATTTTCTAATGGCAGATATGCTGCTAGTAGGAAATAAAAATGAATAAACATGATCTCCAGAGACTGTGGTTATAAAATCAGATTACATTATACAATAGGCCCATTAAAAAATAAATGCATTCCCACACCTACAAAGAGTTTATCATATTTACTTTAATTAAAGTACTGATCTCTTTAATTCTCTACGGCGAGTCGGTTAGCAATGCCAGCTCATATTTGACTTCTTGTATCCAAATCTTCTACGACTGCCTGGCACCATTTGTTTGACTCTCTTAATTTCTTGACTTTGTCTTAACATTGACTTAAAGAAAAAAGGATAATCATAAAAAAATCACCCGGAAATTTCTCCGAAGTTTTCTGATCAATATTTTCATAATCTTTTTTCCCACAAGAACAACATCATACAAGCCATCTTTTCTTCTCAATGTCTCCAAAATGATGAGCTTCTTCAGAATCCTCTCTTTGTCCTCTTCCATTCTTCCTACTCTACAATTAAGTCTTGCTTTCACCGGCATCCATGCAGCCCTTTTCGGGATACAAAAAAACTGCTCCTGCACGGTTTGGGCAGCTGCCGCGTCTGGTGGACAGTGGCGGAGCCAGGATTTTTGTCGTGAGGTCTTCTACGATTTCGTCATTGTTTGTCAAACAACTACTGAAATTTAAAAAAAAAAACCATTAAATCTTAAGCAAAACCTTGAGTAAATGTGTTGAAAATAACATTCAATTCACAAGAAAACATAATTTTTGTTGGAATTTTTTTTAATCTCTTAAAATAATTGGATATCATAACTATCAAGTAAAAAAAGATAGTATGATACTTATAAAGAAAGATTGATGAAATTTTAATTAATAAAATTACAAAGACTGACTTATTACGTTTTTAGATGTAACAATTAGTTCTAATTAAAAGATTATTTTAGTAATTAATTAATCATTTTATTGTGTTAATATTCTTATATTTAAACTCATTTTAGTGAAATTTAAAAACTTATAGAATTTGCTAATCAATTTCCCGACATTTAAATTATTGACATGGATCAACTAGATTTAATTTAATTATTATTAGAACATACTAAGCCAACTAATTACATTATAAAATAATAAAAATATCATTATTAATATATTAATGATTGGTGTAAATCAAGTTGTCCTTTAATTATATAAAAAATTTATTTTATAAATTTATTTGTTATATCTAAAGTCAAATTGATAATAATATTTTCAACCAATTACAAAATCAAACAAACACAAAACAAACTCATAAGATTCATGTTTTTCTTCGTCATAATAAAAAATCTAAAAAAAAAAAAAAACAATTAAACATGATTCAACCTTAAAATAAACTAAATTAAAATTAATAATATAGATACTTAAAACTAATAAAGCAGAAAATAATGTGACACCTTGAATACTAAAATGTTAAACAATTTAGGTCTTCTAAAGTTAACTCCAATTGAGCGATGAAGACAAAGAGACACTCACTAAATAAAATTAAGGACACAAAAAAGTTGTGAAGATTAATTAGCTGTATATATATAAATATATTTATAATAACAAAACTGTTAGGCCAACATAGCCGTAATATTTATGATTGGTAAGCGATATTAACCTAGAAAAATGTTATATCCACCGAAAAAATTGCACCAAAAAATTGTACCAAAACAGGTGGAGCTTCTTTTCTCTGGCAGGTGGAGCTTTCGCACAACCCATGTATAATTTGTACATAAATGGCATGCCAGATTCTTTACTAGTTTTTAGAAAAAAGAAAAAAAAAAGAAAAGGAAAAGTCAAAAAGAGTTGGCGACATGTTCCCAGCCAAAAGAAAAAAGAGTTAATTAAGTATGGATGCCCGTCCATTAAATATGGACAGTATGGACGGGCGTCCATTAGAGTAGGGACGCCCGTTTATTTCTTATGGATGGATGTTCATTCTAGATTTTTTTTTAAATTTTTATTTTTTTTTTTCATACTTAATGGACGATCGTTCATTCCTTATGGACGGGCGTCCATAAAAGTAGAGACGCCTGTCCATTCCTTATGGACGGGCGTCCATTGCAGATTTTTTTTTAAATTTTTATATTTTAAAAAAAAATTAATAACGTTAAATGCTTGAATGGTCTAAGTCAGGAGATACGTAGACCGCTATAAAATTTCGGTGTAAAAACTCCAGTGTCTGTAGCATTGTTGATCAACCTATTATCACAATTACTTTGATTGTGGCATATATCTATATATATTATATATATATATATATATATATCTATATATATATTATATATATATATACCTTTTTTGATATAAAAATAATTAATTATAAATATTTATAATTTTTTTTTCAAAATATAAGGGTAGACATGCTGGATCCGCCCCTGCTGGTGGGGGCAGGGAACTACGTCGAGGCTAATCATGGTTTATCAACACGGATCCTAACTTCAACGACATTGGCCGCATATGGGCTGGAACCAACTGCAACTTTAATGCAAACGGGATGGGCAAATGTGAGAGCGGAGACTGTGACGGTCTTCTCTACTGTGCGTCACAATTAGGTAAGGAACCCGTCACCTTAGCAGAATATACTTTTGGCACCGGCGTTGGCAATAAAAGCATTGATTTTTTTTATATCACTGCGATGAATGGGTTCAACGTTCCCATGGAATTTAGAGCAACATCTACTCGGTGATTAACTGTGCGGCTGACATCAATCGTTTGTGTCCAACTGAGTTAAGGGACCCCGGTGGCTGTAATCATCCATGTACAGTTTTCAATACTGACAATTTGTGTACCCCTGAGACTTGTCGTGCATCGGCATACTCCATGTTTTTTAAGGATTTGTGCCCAAATGCTTACACTTAACGCCTTTGTCGATAAAACGGATGTATTTACTTGCCCTTCGGGAACTGATTACAAGGTTGTGTTTTGCCCTCCAACCACTTAATTTCTTCCTTTCCGTAATTTTCCTGGATGAAATAGCATTTTGGTTGCACATAGTCTGGTGCTATAATGGATCAAAGTTTGCTTTTTCTTCGTTATGTCAATTTTTTCTTGAAAACACAATTAGCATCTAAAAGCGTCATAAAAAAAAGAAAAAAAAGAAAACATTGAAAATAGGGGTGTATACAAGCCGAGCCGAGCTGAACACTGTAGAACTCGACACTTGGCTCAAGAAAATTTAATGAACTCGAGCTAGAGCTTGGGTTCGACGAGCTCTAGAAACCAAGCTCGAAGCTCGGCTCGAGATGATTTGCTGAGCTCGAGACTTGGCTCGTTTAACAGACTTTAATCCAAAGCAACCCACTAATAATCTTTAAAAAAAAAAAAAAAAAAAAAACAATCCAAAGTCAACTCACTAGATTCTTCAAAACCTTAACAATAATGTAAAAGCAACAGCCTCATTTTTTAAGAAGAAAAAGCAGCTTGGAGAAGGGAGAGTGAGACAAGATTTGTAATGCCATACATTTGAGGTAGAAGAGCTAAAGGAAAGAAGAAGGAAAGAGAAAGGAAAGGGAAAGAAGAAGGAAAGGAGAAGAAAAAGGAAAGAGAAAAGAAAGGAGAAGAAGTGCGGTTGTGATGGAAAGGAGAAGAAAAAGAAAAAAGAAAAGAAAGGAGAAGAAGTGCGGTTGTGTTAGGGTTTTTAGAATAAACCATTTATATGTAAAATAATAAATTACATAAACACCCTTATACTTGAAAAACTTACACCTTATATTTAAAAAACTTACACTCATACCCTTTCAAGCCATGGAGGCTCACGAGCCTATCGAGCCGAGCATTGGACGGCTCGGGCTAGGCTCGAAAAGGCACTTGAGCAGCTCAAGCTCGAGCTTGGCTCAAACTCGAGCTTTTCTTGAGAACGGCTTGGCTCGGCTAAATCCCTAATTGAAAATATGAGAAATATTTTTAACACTGATGATAATGTATTATAACTTAATAATGCAAATGTGGACCATTCCCTCACATGATTTAATTACTTTTATCTTCTTCACCACTAACATATATCTTTTTTTTAATTACAAGATTAAAGAGTTAGATGTTAATCTAAGCCATAAAATTTGTCAATTCCATACCAAATCCCATCTAGTAACTTAGGGTGCGTTTGGTTTATTATTTTGGATAGGATTTTGGGGATAGTATTGGGTTGTTGGATAAGGGAGTATTACGAGGTAAACTTTAAAAATTTATGAAAAAGCCCTAGGTTTACTAATTTAATTAAAGACTCTAGTATATAAAATGACAAAAACACCCCATCACCTGCAGTGCCAGATTCCGGCCACCACCATCGGAATCTGGCCAGAAAATTTCATTACGACACAGATCGATCGGATCTGTGCCGTAACGCATTGTTATGGTCTTTTCCGGCCAGATCCACCACGGATCTGGTCAGAAAAGGCCAAATCTACGAACTGCTATGGCTGCGACGACCGGAAAAGGCTGAAACGACGGCCATCTTTGGATCTGGCCATTACCGGCTATTTTCGGTGGCTGTATGACTATTGTGATAGATTCCGGCTATCACCGGCGGTGAATGCCGGAATCTGGCAGGTATTGATGGGTGGAGGTGTTTTTGTTAGTTTTTAAACTTTTTTTTGGGGGGTATTTAATGAAATTAATAAATTTATAGGGTCTCAAGTAATTAAAAAAAATAGACTAATATTTTGGGAATAACATGTCAAACAACATTTAAAAAATAGGATTAGAAATATAGATAAAAATAATAAGCCAAACGCACCCTTAAATATTTTTAAACCTTCGGGCAAGAAAATGACATATTATTAATTAATTAAGAGACTAGAAGCCCCCAAAATATATAATACAGTTACAAGTCACAATTATATGTATGTTTATATTTATTGATAATGACCTTTTGGCTAGGCCTTCACCACCCGTATTAATACATGGGGATGTCATGTCTAATAGCTGTCATCAACTACTGCCAATTTCAATGACTCCATTGACTTGAATTAATATCATTCTAGACCCATTCTTTCAAAATCCTTCCAAAATAACCTCTTTGTTTATTGTTGAATGAAAATTTATAATCGCAAGTGCATGAATCAATATGTAGTCTAGTTTAGCAAATACGAGTGTCGTCTCATAGAGATTTGTAAGTTACCAATTAATCCTAATAACCATGTCTTAATCAAACTAAGTAAACTAAAATAACCCAATAATTGGTGAAACTCAAATAAAAGGTAAAGTAAAACTAACGAACTAAAAGAAAGACAAGGCTTAAACCAATGAGAATCAAATGAGCTAAAAGCTTAGGTATCCAATTTCACTGTAATTATCTAACTTTAAGCTAATAATCTAACTACTGTTGTCTCAATTCACATCCTAGGGTCGATATTCACTTAATTAAGGTGTTATCGTAAGACGTTCGGGATTAACCAAGTGCTTTCAACAATAAACTAGCTAGGGCATATAGTCTAGCCTAATTACTAAAACCCATTAAGACTA
The DNA here is from genome assembly GCF_008641045.1 of Pistacia vera. Lineage (NCBI taxonomy): Eukaryota > Viridiplantae > Streptophyta > Magnoliopsida > Sapindales > Anacardiaceae > Pistacia > Pistacia vera. Next base: position 15,450 of record NW_022195388.1, on the reverse strand, counting down.
GGAGTACTAGAATTCGAAAACCAATTTGTATTTGTTATAGCGTGTGCATAAACACAAATCATTCATTCACAAAAACTTTTTAAGACTAGCATGTGGCATTTGCCTAATCTTAATTCAAACCATACATTAATCAACATCAAAGGGCGTCACACAATAATGGTAGTTAACGAATGACATTAAATGCAATGAATGAATCAAGAACACTAGAATTGATAAACAATAACTTTGATTAAAAACATAAAGTCTTCAAATTGGGCTACATTAGATACACTAGCAGAGAGTTTAGTTATACACGATTAACAAGAAAGCAAACCTCAAATTTTCCCAAAAGCATGAATATCAAAAGTTGATGACATACCCAAGGGAGAGCCTCCTTCTCTTCCTTCAAAAAACCCTCTCTTAAAAGTTAGCCCAAAAGAAGATCCTTAAACTGAAATTATAAAGCCCTTTTATAGTTTTTGACAACTAGGGACATTTTTGGAATTATATTAAAACAAGTTGGAGTTGAAAAAGGCGCTATTTTTCTCTTCTGCACGAAATATGCCGTAGTGTAGGATGAACCATGTCGCGACGCAAGTTGAGTCACGCCAATTTGTGCCACAGCACAGAAAAATATGTCACGGTGCAATCTTGAATTTCTAATTTTCTTCTTCTAAGTCTTGACTCACTCGTACTCAAATGTGTTCCGATGGTTTGAACATCATTGTGCGTACAAAATCACCATTTCTGCGCTTAAATTCCTAAAAACTCACATACATACCTATGATTCTTGAAAATAAGAATATGTAAGGAAATCCATAACAAACGATTATTAAACCACGAATTCCCTACAATCAATTCACTTAATCACTAAATATTGTATATGCATTTTCGACACTCATCACAACCCCCAACCAGCTTCTTGCTAGTCTCTAGCAATTGAAAAAATCTTAAATAAAATCTAATCCTCACTAAACTATCCTGAACTAAACCAGTTCCGTAGGTTATCACGGTTGCATTTAACATATGCAATAAGCCTTTAAACCCCTAGGTCCCCTTAGTGGATAAGTTATAGTCTCATGAGAGTTTACAGCGATGTTACCCACAAACATCCTATAAGTCCTAACACACCTATATAGAAGACATAACAAAAATTTCCCAGATTAATCAATAGAGGTGTCTAATAAATTGCATACACATATAGCAAAAAGAATAAGCAATCATCACCCACATCTAAGAACACCCTAAATATCAGTTTTATCTTCGTTCTCAACTCTTTAATATCCATCAATTCCACGATCTGCCAATACTAGCCCTAGGGATAGTTCCATATGCAACATCCATAGGCAAAAAATTGATCCCATAAATTATGAAATGCAAATAAAATTCTATAAATACAAACTCCATAGGCCTACTTTTCAGATCACTCTCCACTAATGTAGAATGAACGCACAACTTCATATTATTAGGACTTTATTAAGCTTGTAATATTAGGCTAAGGTGTTGGGTTATAAAAGAATGGAAATGAATCAAACAATAAGAGGAGTAATCTTACTTCTTAAGAATATAATCGCTCAAGGCATAACATGAAGGAACTGTGTCGTGGCAAGCGCGAAATTATAGAAAAAAAATCTTGCCATGGCACGATCCCTTTTACCCAAGATCATGATTTCGACATGATAATTAACATAAAATTAAATCAAAACCATACAAGGTTTAATATGATACCTTCGTTGGCGGCTCTTCTCTGGATATCTCCGATTAATTGCTATCAACCCAACATAGGATTAAGTCCGTTGGTATCCACACGAAGGCAGGCCCTGGATCACCCTAAGATTAATTGCTAGACCAATCTTAGAGCTTAAAGAAGGGAGGCGGAAATTAAGAGAATAAAATTCTCTTGGTGGCTAGGGTTTGGGCATGAGCTATTTGAGATAGGGAGAAAAATTAATTTAATTTTTTCTTAAAAGAGTTCTCTCTAAAAAATCTCTTATTAATTAAAATCCATTGTCCCTTTATATAGGCAACCCCAAACTAGAATCATTCAAGGATTATGAATCCTTGATTTCCAATTTGGTTTGGATTGCAATATCTCCTTAATTCTAATTTGAACTAGATTGCAATCCTTTATATTAGGGATAAGAATATCTCTTAAGATATTCTCCTAAATATGAATTTTAATTAAATAAATATCATTTATTTAATTCCTATATATAAATATATATTGTAATTAAATAAATATATTTATTTCTTTAATCCATATATATATATATAATTTTAGATTTTAATAAATTTAATTTAAATTAAATATATTCCTTCATATTAATTAAAATTAATATGAATCTAATTTTGCCAAAATTCCTCCAATATAAATATTGGACAATGGCGTCAACCCTAGCCAAAATTACCAAAGTGCCCTTTTTACCCAAAATGACGAAAATGCCCCTGGACTCCCAAATAAACGAAATACCCTTTTCGGCCCAAGGACAAGATTGTCCTTCTATTTCCATTCTTCATTTAACTACCTTCTATATGTGTGACCCGAAGACTCTCTACTTTGCCGGTAGTGTCCCGATAACTAATTAGGTATCAACCAATTAGTGTTTTCGTACACCAATCAAGATTGGCCTCTAGCAAGGCATCATGATTCCTCAATAAGCAAAGATTCAGTGATCAAGCTTTCCTTGTCTATGGTATGGTTACCGTGCAATTCGATCTATTTTATCATCTTATATCTCATCAAGCTTTGAGGTACATAAGTAATGTCTACTCAAAACTATTTCCTTGACATGTTGTATATTATGTTCTTGAATCTGACAACCATATGAGAATAGATTCGAGCACCAACTCGATTCCACCATGGTCACGACTTTGCAATCATAGTTCTTTAACCAAATATCTCGCTGAGATAAGGTCTCATGTAACTGTTAGGAAATGATCTAACCCATGGCAGCGGAAAACAAAAATAAAATAGCGATCGATTCCATTTTAAGCCAAGATCAAGATACAGATATTACAGATAATATCTTAAATCAAATATTCTACAGTAATATGAACGATCAGAGTAAAGATTAGTGTTCATGCGCACGTTTGGAGGCTCTTTCAAACTTGTCTCTGACTGGGTTCGCTACCGATTCAAAACAGAATTGAACCAACGGTAGTCCACATGAAGATAACCTGAAGAGCTAAAGAGGGATTTGCTAGATCCTTTTTAGCCTCAAGAACCAAGAACAAGAATCAAATAAAATTTGATTCAACCAAAACAAAGTGGCGTGAATAGTGAGAGGAAAAGAGGGCTGGAGCTTTCAATCAAATAATATAAAATGACTTCTCTATATTTTAATTCATAAAACACATGCACTTATATAGTGTATGTGAAACCCTTATTCCATTTAGGAATAAGCTTAGGCATCAACCCAAACAGCCCCCTTTGAGATACTTTTATTTTAATTATTATTATTTTAATTAATATATAAAATATATTAACATTTAATAATAACAATAACTCATTTAAATATATGCGTACATATATTTAAATATAATCTCACTTATTTAATTTTAACATCAAATTAAATATAGGGAACAACCTCAGCAAATTTAATTGCACTGTGAGATTACCAAAATACCCTTTTCGCCTAAAAAGACGAAAACACCCTTTACACAAACTGATTCTTAAATTATTATCTTTTATGTGTGTGACCCGTAGGCTCCTCATCATACCGGCAGTGTGTAGTATCGCAATTAATACCAATTAATCATCTCACTACACACAGACCAAGATTGGCCCCTAGCAAGGCATCATGGCCACCCGATAGATTCAGATTTAGCGAAGTAGCTACGTGTCAATGATATGGTTATTGTACAATTCAATCCTTTCATCATCTAATATCTCATCGAGACCGAGGCACAGAAATAGTGTCAACCTCAGTTACTCTCGATATGTATGTATTCAGTTATTGGACCAATGATCGGAATCATAAACTGGATTGAGCAACAACTCAATCCCATTATGGCTACAGTTTTAGTGTCATTACCATTTACTGAATTGTGCCGTTAGATAACTTCTCCCGTACTCGGGAGTGATGAATCCTCTGTCGATCCACCATAGTCTTGATACACTCCTTGATGCAGCCAATCACTACCGTATTGATAGCTCTGAATATAACTGCATTGGGCTACTGTCAAACTACACCAATCGGTGCACAAGGCGCTCCGGTGATCTCAAATCTAAGCATCACATGCACCACAATTCGTTACAGGATTTATTCCATAGACACTGGAGTTACCATCCATATGGAATCCTCTAGTGGGTCAGTCTAGTGAACTTGCCTACAACAAGCACCGCACCAGGTTGTCACCAAACCACCTTGACAAGTGAGATCAGCCATTGCCTTTCGACAGGGTTGTTCAACACTATGATAGCTTTACCATATTATTTGTGCCTTTGGTAGAATAATACTAGGGTTACAGACGTTTCTAGAATGACCACCATATGTGCTCATAGGGTTCTCACTATCAAGAGTTGAAACACTTGATACCCTCATCATGGTTTTACCATTCTAAGGACATATATCAATACATACAATATGATTTACGTGATATAGAATAAAATATCTTTTATTGATCAATGAACATTATTATAAAGAGTCAATTCTACAATAATTGATTGGCTCTAGGGCACCTACTCTAACAGTTACTAGGAGTGATAAATCCTTTGTTGATCCACCATAGCCATAGTGTACTTCCCAATGTAACCAATTACCACCGTTCTGGTAATCCCAAAGAGAGACAACGTTAGGTTGGTGTCAAATCACATTGATCTTTACACATGGTGCTCTGGTGATCTCAAGTCGAAGGACCACATGCACCACCATTCGTGAGAGGATATATTCCATAGACACTGAGTTACCATCTTGTATGGAATCCTCTGATGGATTTGGCCAGTGGGCTTGCACAAGCAAACACCCATGCATTGCACTAGGTTAATGCTCACAACCTCAACATGTGAGACCTGTCGCTATCTTTCGATAAGGTTGTTTAACACGATGATAGTCTCTCTATATAATCTATGTCCTAGGTCAGATTTATACTATAACTATAGACGGTTTAAGAAAGGCCACCATTTGTGCTCATAGGGTTCTCACAATTAAGATTTATTACACTTAATACCCTCGTCACTGGTTTCAACCTTTCTAAGGACATATACTATTTTCTTTACGCGCAATAAATAGATACTATAGTATATTGCTTATAAAGAAGCATTTGCCTTTTATTCATATAAAATATGAGTTTACAAAAGCTACAATATTGGCTCTAGAGCACCTACTCTAACATAACACATTCTCTCTAACTTCCCGAAACCTTTATTGCATCTCTCTTTCCAACCACATTTGCATTTGTACACTTTCCATACTTCCTTATTCATTCAATTTTTATCTTTTTTAATTTCTTTTTTTTTACTTTTTTGGAATCAAGAACACTATACAATAGGAAGCATGGATATTACAATATCTCTGTTTTTACCTTGATATTCACAACACACAACAACCCCCAACCCATTCTCTTACATACCTTTAAATTTTTTGAAAACATTACTCTACGCCACACACATTCTCACTTTCACTTTACATTAATTTATATTAAATCTTCTTAAAAATCATGGGTAGGAAAATGTGTTTAAGGGTTATACAAGGCAAATTATTGTGGGATAAATGAAAGAAAATCAAAGCTAATATATTCAATATCGACACAAAGGGGTAACAAAGGATAATAAAATATAGGGTTGGCTTGAACAGCACAAACGGTCCAAAGAGAGCCTAAGTCATTTCTTAAATTATGCGTCGTCTAGGATTTCACCTCAAGTGGTCATCAAATAGGTTCTAGAATCCCCCCCACCCCCCCTTAAAAAAAAAAAAAAAATAGGTTCGAGAATTCGGGGATCTCAGCAATGTCATAGGAAGATTACACACAAAACATCTCTACTTGCTAAAACTAACCCTCCAAACAAACCGCATTCCTGAGAGTTTCAAACTACAGCAAAACCAACATTGAGAATTAATCCCATTCTAGACACTATATGTCATTGCATCATGTCATATAATTGACATATAAATACATCCAGTAAAACACAAACACCTAGAAAAACTAAAATATATATATATATATATATATATATATATATATACAGGCATAAAACTTTCCCAATAAAACTTGCCCACCCACAACCTAAATCAGAAAAAGAAGGTGTAAAGGGAAAGAAACAAGTTACCCCCCTTGATTAACATATTGTGAAGCATCGGAAGTAACTCCATTGAATGTGCATTTTATAATCGACATGAATATCTAACAACAACAAAAAATAAACACATGGTGTCTTTGGAATAGAATTCATGTCATCCATTAATCGTCATGAGTTTGGGGAAATAGAAATAAACAAACTGGTTGGTAGCCCATGTCTGCCACTCTCTCATCCGGGCTACCTCATCAGTCACTCCACATAATTGTGTCCTCATACTCTCCATTGGATCTGGCTTAGACTGGTGGGATGATGTCGATGGGTGTGGGGCGCTCACATTACGCTGTGGTCAACGATGGTCAGGGGTGGATCCAACATCATTGAGGGTAGGCCTTACCCTCAGATTTTGAAAAAAAATTGTAAATATTTATAATTAATTGTTTTTATATCAAAAAAGTATAAATATATATAGCCCACAATCAAAGTAATTGTTATAATAGGTTATTGTCAAGCCCACCAATCATAAATATTTCGACTATGCTAGCCTAACAATTTCATTATTATAAATATATTTATATATATGCAGCTAATTAATCTCCACAGCTTTTTGTATCCCTAATTTTATTTAGTGAATGCGTCTCTTTGTTGGAGTAGGTGCCCTAGAGCCAATCAATTATTTGTTCGGAAACGATCCATTGAGGCAGCGGAAAACAAAACAATAATAACAAGGATTGTTCCATAGAACCAAGATCAGGGTACAATTTTTACAGTTTATATCAAAAGGAATCCGCAGAAAATTAATCTAGAGTTTAAGAAATCATACGCACGTTTGGAGGCTCCTCCAAGTTGTCTCTGAATGTATTTTGCTATCGACCCAAGTGTAGGGTCGAACCGACGTAGTCCACACGAAGACAATCGCAAGGAACTAAGGAGGGATTTGCTAGATATTTTTAAATATTAATATAATAGTATTTTTATTATTATTTTTTGAATCACTTTTAACCCCCAACATTTGAATTTTGCTAAACCACCCCAACCATATAAAACTTTAATTTGTAACAAAATCACCCCCACCCACCCAAAGCCACTGTCGGCAGCCAGCCACCACCGTCGGTCACTGTTGGCAGTTGACGGAATGGCACACGACTAACCATATATGGCCAGTTGTGTGCAGGCAAAGTCGGAAATGGGCATGGATCACAAATCCATGGCCGGAAAACAGCCAGCTCTATGGTCATTTTACAGCCAAAGACGTGGCCGTGAAACGACCACAAATCTAGTCGTGAAAAGGCCAAATCTTTGGTTGTGCCATTTCATGACTAGATATGTGACCGTGAAACAACCATAGAAACGCCAGATCTAGCTGTTTTCGACCATAGATATGTGATCCTTGGTCAGAAAAGGCCTTACCGGTGCACGACCGGTCAAATCTCACCGGTGGTGCACCATTACGGCGACTGACGCCAGTGGCCCACGGCCAGCGGTGGTGAATCATGGCTGGCAATGGTCTTGGGTGACTGACAATATTTTTTTAACTTTTAAACTTTTTTGTGGCTAGAGTGTTTTAGCTAATTTCTCAAAATGTAGGGGGGCTAGGTAATTGTTATTTGGTCTATATTTGAGGGCAATTGTGTCCAAACTGGAGTTCAATTAAGGGCAAAATGGGTAGAAAAATTATATTACCCCGGTAATGTTTTAATAACACCTCCTAACAAGGTAATGAGATTACTCCCCACATTACCAATAATAAACACTATTTACAATAAAATATTACCGTAATATTTTATTACTTGCAAACCAAACACAGGAATCTTGCAAAATAAACAAAGATTGCCCCCCTTATCTCATATACCCCTGATCCAAACGGCCCCAGAATGTTATATTAAGGGGAAGATAGATTACTAAGAATGTTATATTAAGGGGAAGATAGATTACTAAGAATGTTATATTAAATGTATTTGGTTATATTGGAATAAATTGGTGGTATATTATATTGACATGTTTAGTTGGGAGGAATAAATTGGTAGGTATGTTATATAGATTATTGAATTGCTTTTCCTTTTTAATTTGATTATTATTTAGATTATTATTTTAACCCTCTAATTTAGCTAAAACACTCCCTATAATAAAAGTTTAAAATTAACAAAAAGACCCTAACCACCCAAGGCATTGTCAGCCACTAGCAGTGGTGGCCAAATCTAGCCATCAATCTTGGGTAATTGTTTTTAAGTTCAAGGACATTTATGTCCTAAAAATTTTGCATATAAGGATAAAATAGTTCATAAATATTTTTGTAAATTGTTTTCAAAACAAAAGCATTATTGTCCAAAAATTTTAATAGTTAGGGGTAAAATTGTAACAAAATTAAGATTATCAAACACTATTAAAATACCTAAGAAAAGAGTGGTATTCAAATTATCATCTATATAACTAATAATTATTACTATATAAATTGAAATACCTAAGAAAATAGTACTGGTATTCAAAATACTTATATAAATTGAAATTACCCAAAAAGAAAAAAAGAAAAAAAGAGAGACCATTAAGTTGGAACAATAATAATATTACTTATTTTAATTGAGTGGAATTTTATTTCTTAGACTACAAAGCAGAGCAAAAAAATTTAATTAAACTCCTAAAAGTTTCACTAGGATTTTTTTGTATCTTATTAAAAAAGGTTATAATAAGTGTTTTCCTATGTTGTTATTTTTTCGTTCTCTGATCTAAGCAATTCAATGGAAATTTTGGCCTTAGGCGTTCTCCCATGTATTCAACACATCAAGCAACCTTTTGATCTCAACATTCAATATTCACACAAATTTAATCCCACAACCATAGCTCTGATACCTGAACAATTGATGAAATTAAGTCTTCAATTCCTATTTCATCTCATCTCACTCATCCATTCACACAACATTCTATCACCAAAACACACACAAGCTTCAACCAATACACATCCGACCAAGGCAAAATCAAACACTCTCAATCTTTTCTAACACCTTAAATCATCAATCCTGACATGCTAATAGTCCCTCAGAGCAAACAACCAAGACACTCACAAATTGGAACAAAGAGTTCTCACACAACAAGCCGAATGGGAAAATAGGAACCAAAATGCAAAGAACTTACTAGGATCATGGCACGGAACATCCAAGCTTAAAGGAGAGTCCACCGCTTGAATTAATCTACCACCAAGCGTAGGTCAAACTTGGATAAAGAAAATGTAGAAGATTCAATCTCCATTAAAATACTATTTACATATTCATCACTAGCTTCTCATAAATGAGAGAGTTGCCTTTATATAGGCATTACGAATATGGGGAATTGCCCTTTACAAATATTTCAAAATATTACAAATTATTACCACAAAACTAAGGTTTAATTCTCCACCACAAGGAAGCTACCCCTTGAACTTTAGATTGGCCACTTTGCATCTCTTCTTAACTGAATAGCCTTTGAACTCAATACCCTTTCAATCTCATTCTTTGGGCTTGGGCCAAATAACCCTCTCCACACTTGATTCCCACGGTTTGGGCCAATAAAAAGGCCTTTAGAAATGTCTTGAACCTTTAACACTCCATGGATAGCTTGTGGACTTCCTTGAGTGATTGGGTCATTGGTGCATACCTGTAAAGCTTGGGCTTCTTGATTCTTCAATGGAAACCTTGCACAACCAAAGACTCATTTAGGCCTAGAATCTCATCACTTGCGGTTGGCCATTAATCGCACAAGCGTGTGGTTTGATAATCATCTGTGAAGTTCAATAATGCATGTCTCTTCTTGTTCCAAAAATTGAATCGATTTTTGGCATAGTTGGAATGTTAAAGCTAGATTCGAGATTTTTGAGGAAATTAAATATCATAATCAAAGTAATGCCTTGAGAAATTGTTTATTTTATTCAAAGAACCAAATATTTTGTTTTGTTTAGATATTGAAATTTGAATTTTCATCGTCATTCCTTAATGATAGATCCGAAAATATTATTATGATCCTGAAACAATAGAATAATATATATATTGTGTTTAATTAGTCAAATAATTGAGAATTTCCGACAGTTCATTGTGTCATGTGTGTGAACTACAACATCTTTTGCTGTGTTAAACTTGTGAATTTTAGTTATTTTGATACTGATTTCATTGACCATTCATGTGATATGGTGGTTCCGAAAAAAATAATAGAAAATATGATGGGTTTTCAAGTAAGTTTGTGAGAAATGATTTTAGCCCCCACATTTTTATTATAGAGCACCATCTTCTTTTTAGTTAAGGTAAAATGTATAAGATAATTATTAACACTAGCTTTCATACATATTCTAATTTCTTGCATTATTTTTACATTATTCAGTATTTATCATATTTATGCTAATAGATTTATTTCGAACTAGTTTTACTCCAAAGATGAAAATTAGAAAGAAGGACAGAGTAAACTGAAATGGAAAAAAAAGATAAGAAGAAGAAGAACTTAAAATAAAATAAAATAAAATTACTCTTATAAGAATCAAATGCTTCCATGAAAAGTTTTCAAGATTGATTGACTTATATATGCTTGGGTATAGAAGATATGAACAAGAGCTAATTCTTGTAAAAGAGGAGAACATTAACTTATTTTGATGTAAATCAATAATTTTAATTTAATTATGAATTGTGAATTGTAAATGACCTAATTTGTTTTGATTATTCGTGACTGCAATGCAAATTCTTGATAAACAATGCAAGAAGAAGATAAAATATTTTATTACAAATATAACCCCACTTAAAATAGGAGATGCAGTCCAAAGAGGAAATGATGGGGGATAAAGATCACTTTCCTTTTAGTTATTAGGGACGGAAGATTTGGCCAACACGCACTTGTATTTTTAAGCCAATTATAGTTTTATTTCTTGATACTTTACCATCCGTCCATTATCAGGACTATTTTTCTTTACACAACCCTGTGGAGTTTGGTTCTATAATGTTTTATTATAAAGGTATATTATATTAACTGAAAGAAAGATCACCTTGAAGATTACTGAGAATGTTTAGAAAACGATTTATTATCAATGTGGTGCTCAATCCCTCTCATTGGTGGTAACCCCGGTGGTAGCTCTTCGGGAAAGACATCTTGGAATTCATGTAGTAAGGGTTAGACTAGAGGATGAATCTCTCTTTCTTAAGTTTCTTTTCTCTCGGCTATGAGTAGTGCTAGGACAGGTTTTTGGTTATTAAGGGCCTTTTCTACTTGGTTGGCATTTAGGGATAGGCCTTTTTGTGGGTTATTGGTTTTGGGTGCTGTAGGTGTGGGAAGTGTTTGTTAGGGTGGTAAAGGGGATAAGGTGATGGTTTTCTTGTTGAAACTAAAGGTGTAGGTATTCTTTCTCCCATCATGAACAACCTCCCTCTCATATTGCCAAGGCCTCTCTAACAACAAGTTGCAAGCATCCATGGGTATCACATCACATACTGCCTCATCAACATATCTTTCACCTATGGAAAAAAGGACTACAACCTGTTTGGTAACATTTATAGTGCTCCTATTGCTCAACCATTGCAACTTATAAAGATGGCTACGGTTTTGGGTGGGAAGATTCAATTTTTCAACAAGGGTGGTAGAGGCTACATTAGTACAACTCCCACTATCAACTATAACCGAACATATCTTCCCTTTGATGGTGCAATGGGTTTGAAACAAATCCCCCTTTGTTCTTCGGTGGAATCAACTTATGCATGCAAAACTCTCTTCAAAATCAAGGCATCTCCCATATCAGCTTCTTCAACAATATCTTCACCACTTTTGGACTCCTCCTTTTCACTCTCTTCCTCTTGGACAACCTTTTCAATCTCTTGTATCTCTTTGATTGAAATTACCTTTTTGTTAGGACAATTGGCTTGGAAGTGTCCATAGCCATGACATTTGAAACATTTCTTGTCCTCTAAGTCTCCTCGGGTACCTCCTTGAGTCACAAACCAGGACTTCTCCTTGGTAGCTTTACTCATCTTTTCCTTAACCTTGTCTTTTGTGGGGTTGACATAAGGTTTGAAATATGATGGAGATCCCTTATACTTGGTGCTGCCCTTAAAGTATGTCTTTGGGGCTGAGAGCTTCAAGCTTTGTAGTTGTTTTTCCACCTTGTAAGCTAGCTTGCATACATGCCCAAATGAGTCATAGGGCTACAACTCCACCTTGAGAGCTATTTCCCTTTGTAACCCTCCCAAAAATTTAGTGATAGTTTGCTCCTTTTCCTCTGGNCCTTGTCTTTTGTGGGGTTGACATAAGGTTTGAAATATGATGGAGATCCCTTATACTTGGTGCTGCCCTTAAAGTATGTCTTTGGGGCTGAGAGCTTCAAGCTTTGTAGTTGCTTTTCCACCTTGTAAGCTAGCTTGCATACATGCCCAAATGAGTGATAGGGCTATAACTCCACCTTGAGAGCTATTTCCCTTTGTAACCCTCCCAAAAATTTAGTGATAGTTTGCTCCTTTTCCTCAGGAATGTCACTTCTCATCATAAGGCCTTCAAATTCCCTTATATACTTCTCTACTTTCTTATCTTCTTGTTTGAGATTAAACAAACTCAAGTAAAGATCTTGCTTGTAATTTTCAGGCAAGAACCTCTGTTTCATCATCATCTTTAATTTATTCCAAGACCTCACTCTAGCCTTTCTCTCTTCTTTCTAACATTCTCCCACCGTAAGGAAGCATACCCCTTGAACTTTAAAATGGTCACTTTGCATCTCTTTCATCTGAATAGCCTTTAAACTCAAATACCCTTTCAATCTCATTCAACCAATCATTGAAATCATTAAGGTTTAGGCTCCTTCCAAATTCGGGTATATCAATCTTCAGTCCCTTATCATCATCAACATGTCTCCTCTTTTTTCTCACAACAACACCAAAAGCACTAGAGTCACTTGGAAGACTAATTTCATCTTCATGGGGAGGAGGCTGGTAGACTTGACACCTAATGTGGGGTGTAAGTCTTCTTGGATGTGTTTCTTGTTCAAGGATAGTTGGCTTAGTTTCATGTGGCGGTGGTTGGGTTTGAGAGGTGTGCGTAGGTGGTGTGTAGGGGGCTATATGAGTCATGATGATTTGGGCCATTTGGTTCACCCTTTCTTCAAGTTTCTTAAGGTCTTCTTGGGTTTTTAGGAAAGCAACCTCCCAAGGGGACATTGGGGAAAAGGATCCGCTCTTGTTTGACATGAAGAATGGAAAATTAAGCTACTATGAACAGTAACTTCAGGAATGAACAGTGAATTTTGGGTGCCGGAATTGTAATATTTGAGGTGGTAAGGGTAAGAGGGTGAAGTTTAGGCAATTTTGGTTTAGGTGAATAGTGTTTGGGATTAGGGTGTGATTAAGCTAATTAATGTGGATTAGGCAAAGGGGAAGTGTTTAGTGTTTGGTTAAGGCTTAATGGTAGTTTAGTTGAAATGGAATTGGTTTAGTTGAATTTGGATGGAATTGGTTAGGTTTGGATGATGTGTAAAGTGTTTAGTTAGGAGTTGGTGAAGTGTTAAGAGGAAAGAGAAAAAAAAATCTAATGCAATTCAATGGAAATTTTGGCCTTAGGCGATTCTCCCATGTATTCAACACATCAAGCAACCTTTTGATCTCAACATTCAATATTCAACACAAATTTAATCCCACAACCATAGCTCTGATACCAAATTGATATGAAATTAAGTCTTCAATTCCTATTTCATCTCATCTCATCTCATCCATTCACACAACATTCTATCACCAAAACACACACAAGCTTCAACCAATACACATCCGACCAAGGCAAAATCAAACACTCTCAATCTTTTCTAACACCTTAAATCATCAATCCTGACATGCTAATAGTCCCTCAGAGATCAAACAACCAAGACAACTCACAAATTGGAACAAAGAGTTCTCACACAAATCAAGCCGAGAATGGGAAAATAGGAACGTTTTACGTTTCTTGAATGATCCTAGTTACCGGTTCCTTGTAGGTTCGAATTTCCTCTCAGGTGGCGAACTTAATTAGATGGTGGTTCGTATCCAGCTTTGAACCTATTTCTTTTACTAAGAAGATTCAATCTCCATTAAAATACTATTTATCATATTCATTCACTAGCTTCTCATAAATGAGAGAGTTGCCTTTATATAGGCATTACGAATATGGGGAATTGCCCTTTACAAATATTTCAAAATATTACAAATTATTACACAAAAACTAAAGGTTTAATTCTCCACCACAAGGAAGCATACCCCTTGAACTTTAGATTGGCCACTTTGCATCTCTTCTTAACTGAATAGCCTTTGAACTCAAATACCCTTTCAATCTCATTCTTTGGGCTTGGGCCAAATAACCCTCTCCACACTTGATTCCCACGGTTTGGGCCAATAAAAAGGCCTTTAGAAATGTCTTAGACCTTTAAAACTCCATGGATAAGCTTGTGGACTTCCTTGAGTGATTGGGTCATTGGTGCATACCTTGTAAAGCTTGGGCTTCTTGATTCTTCAATGGAAACTCTTGCACAACCAAAGACTCATTTAGGCCTAGAATCTCATCACTTGCGGTTGGCCATTAATCGCACAAGCGGTGATGGTTTGATAATCTGATCTGTGAAGTTCAATAATGCATGTCTCTTCTTGTTCCAAAAATTGAATCGATTTTTGGCATAGTTGGAATGTTAAAGCTAGATTCGAGATTTTTGAGGAGAATTAAATATCATAATCAAAGTAATGCCTTGAGAAATTGTTTATTTTATTCAAAGAACCAAATATTTTGTTTTGTTTAGAATATTGAAATTTGAATTTTCATGTCGTCATTTCCTTAATGATAGATCCAGAAAATATTATTATAGATCCTGAAACAATAGAATAATATATATATTTGTGTTTAATTAGTCAAATAATTGAGAATTTCCGACAGTTCATTGTGTCATGTGTGTGAACTAACAACATCTTTTGCTGTAGTTAAACTTGTGAATTTTAGTTATTTTGATACTGATTTCATTGACCATTCATGTGAATATGGTGGTTCCGAAAAAAAATAATAGAAAAATATGATGGGTTTTCAAGTAAGTTTTAGTGAGGGAAATGATTTTAGCCCCCACATTTTTATTATTAGCCACCATCTTCTTTTTAGTTAAGGGTAAAATGTAATAAGATAAATTATTAACACTAGCTTTCATACATATTCTAATTTCTTGCATTATTTTTACATTATTCAGTATTTATCATATTTATGACTAATAGATTGTATTTCGAACTAGTTTTACTCCAAAA